>NC_088713.1:11963408-12132875 GCF_963576615.1 Watersipora subatra
ATGCTTTCTACCATGTTTACAACATAAAACATAATGTTGTGGCATGTTTAATGATTTACCTGCTAAGAAAAAAAATTACACTTCTGCAGAGAACAATAAAATAACATGTTGTTCATAAGGTTGCCTTAAAAATATTGCAGCTTCATGTTGAATTCAGTCCTTCTTTTGACAAAACGCTGAACTTAAATTTTAATTGCAGCAAATGTCATTGGTGCAGCAATTTTTGCTCTAATTAGCCTTCCATATCAGTTCTGAAATAGGCTTTTTCTCTTAATTTTGTTGAGATATTTTTAGCAAAGGCTGCCTGTTTATTCTGAAAGGGTTTTAAGACATTTGCCTTTTTTCCGCAAATTTTTCATTACATATCAAGCAAACTGGGGAACTAGTCTCATCAGCAGTGAAAGTAAATGAATCAGCGTTTATAGGATTAAATGATCTATTTGTTTCTGTCACTTTTCATTTTTAGTATTTGCAATAGTTGGCTTACCTGCAGCAAAAACATCAAAAAGTTTTGTGGGGGCTGGTGTAATTTTGGTGGTTTTATTGGCACATTAACAAGGACGCATAACAAGTGAAAATGTTTGTTATATCAGCATAATTACAATCTTTTAAAATTATATCAAGAAATTATATAATAAAACTTCTATATTTTTATGATTTACTCAACATATGATAAAAATAGGAAAAAAAATCCAAACTCGGAGGGAGCCACGGTAGGTGATGAAAAAGCTGCATGTGGCTCCGGAGCCGCAGGTTGCTGACCTTTAGTATAAGGGATTATTTATAGCCTCCAAAAAGCAGTAGGAAGCCTACCAGAAATTGCTCAAATTATTAATTGTAAAATTGAATGTTATTTTTTTAATAAACAAAATAACTTAAAAAGGTCTATCGAAAACTGAATTATTTTGGAATTTTTGGTTTCGGTACGCTGAGACTATGCTCTTAAACCCAACTTTTCCATTTTCGATATGCAAAGAGTTAAATAAAGATTTTTAAGCAAATGCAAATATGAGCCTTCGTGGTGTGTTGATGGCTCTCCGTACACTGGCAGCAATCTTCTTGTTAAGGCTGATTGTGAAATGTGATCAGGATGAAGTTGTATGCAGGTAGCCTAGTAGACAGCATACTAAGGCAAAGAGAGTTTGACAATACAGGTTTACAAGAAAGCAACTAAGAGAAAACTGGGCTGTGATTGTTCTGGCATTGTTGTATGCTGGCGGCCTCAAAAAACTAGAATGTTTAAAGTACATATATAAATGTTTAGAAAATGGATCCAATGCAAAAATTGAATTTTTTTTATATCGAACAGTCAGGCAGGTTAACACACAACAGCATGGATCAGCGAGAAGCATGTCTGGTCTGGATAGCCTGATAAAAAAAAACTTAGCTAAGCTGGACACTTTGCTGGAATTACAAACAACAGATTTCCAAAACATATAATGCATGTTGAACTTGGAGGTATGAAAAACTTATAAGATAGTACATGTAAGTAAAGTGTTTCAAAACCCATCTCAAAAATACTAGAAAAAAAAGAAAGAAACACTACGAAAAATGCCTTGCGTAAAAATCTGACTAATGAAGGCGTCAATACCTTTTAGAGTGAAATAGTGTGACACAGAGATAAGCTTAAAAAAGTTTATTATTGCCAAGGCGACAACTAAATGCTAATTTCTCTTAAAACTCTAATTTATTCTCTTACAATTGTGTTTGATCAAGCTTGTGTGTAAATGCTACAATAATTTTTATTTTTTCATATTTTTTGTTTTTTCATAATTCAGGCTGTAGACTTTAACTGTTAAAGTCTACAGCCTGAAGAATGCACTAGCAGGAAACTGTTGGCAGCTGAAAGATAAGTGAACAATTTAATTTTCTAATTTATATACATGTATATACCAGCTGCATTACCCATGTTCGGGAACAGATTTACGTAAAACATTTGTTTTATTGAGAGTTGTCTTTCATAGTGTAAAACAACTCCAAAAATGCAATCTACTGAAATTTTTGTGCTGATCTGACTGCATACACATATGCAGTTGTACATGTCAATAATGTTGGACAGACCAATGGAAATATGCAATGTGTTTTACATCTAGTATACAATGCGTCAGTCTCGAACCACTCAAGTCTGAATTGTCCTAATTTTGTAACCAGAGCTGATATAATGAAATTGACCTTGCTAGGCAAATTTAAGTTCTTCAAACTGGCAGTATTGAAAATTTTTACATAATTTAAGAAAATCTAGAAAATATTTTTCTATTGCACTGCTAAGCTATCGCCACCATTTATTCAATTGAGACTTCTACATGCTTTAAACACTAATCATGACTCACCAGCTCTTCGTCTATAGCCTGCGTTTTGACATTGTATATACAAACTGTGCATCAGTAATGTGGTCGTGTTGATAAACTTTATTATCAATAAAATCTACTATATAAACTACATACATGGCCTCGCGCCTTTCCAACATAAAGCATTACACCTGGAGCATTTTTGGACATTCGTCCCATAGAAAAATTTGGCCCTTTACTGTGCTGCAGGACTGTAGTCAAGTGCGAAGTTTTCTGTCCATACGCGGCGCCTGGTAGCAGCTGCTGTAGTTAGTGCATCTCGCTGTTGCCGCCGTTTCATCTGCTCAGAAAATGCAGCTCGCCGAGCAGCTGTTGTAGCTAGTGCATCATGTTCTTGTTGCCGCTGCATCTGCTCGGAGGTTTCTGCACGTCTGGCCAAAGTAGCGGCTGCTCTGAGCCGTTTGAGTCGCTGCTGGGTTAGTTCAGTAGTCTCTGCACTTCTAGCGGCTGCAGCATTTATTCTGGTCTGCTATCGATACCTGTGTTTATTCAGTGGTTTCTGCTCTTCTAGCAGCTGCTATTCTGTTTCGTTGAAGGCGTAGCTGTGTTTGCTCTGCAGTTTCTGCACTTCTAGCAGCTGCAGTAGCAGTTCCTCTTCGTTGTGGGCGTAGCTGTGTTTGCTCTGCAGTTTTTGCTCATCTACATGTAGCTGCTGCTTTGTGAATTTGGTCTCTTTCTCTACGGGAATCAATCTGTTGTTGCGTTTGGGCAGTAGGCTTTTTGGAAGGCATTGCACTGCTTCAAGCATTTCTAAAATAGAACAAAATGGTGTGCTTTTTTGTAATGTACACTGCTCACTTTTTCGTCACCGTTGCCTATCCAAACGCTCGGAGTGCCTATGCAAGTTCTGTAGTAGCTGTAGTTCTGTAGTACTCGTAGCTGAAAAATAAGTAAAAGTAACTCAGCTGCGGAAGGAAATGAACATGTTTACTATCACAAACATGGCAAATCCAATGTTTTTAACCCTTTCACCAAAGTAGACACATATTTGCGACCTTCCCAGCAATTGCTAGTAACTGAATTTTATAATTCGTTGATAACATTACCAACGATCTTTAAGGCTTTTATAGTAGTGACAGTGTTGTCCAAATAATTCTCTATATAATTAGCCTAAAATTCAATTTTAAGTCTTCGTTTGAGAATTTCCAACCTAAAACAGAAGATTTTTGTGCAAGTTCATTACATGCGTCCGAGTTAAAAAATCAAATAACTACATGTACTTATGTTGATGAAATTATAGACGTTTCTGACTTTTGTGATTACACCGATAATTAAAACGCACAAAGTATAAACACAACAAAATTTTTGTATAGCAGTGCTTGTTAACATGTTGGCAAAATGAAACATACAATCAAAAGAAACGTTCTAGATCGAGTTGGAAATTAAAAAAATAATGTATACATATTAAGCAATATCGGCAAAATGGCTGGCATTAAGCCAATAGCTAAATTTGTAAACGGAGGCAAGTGAAAGGGTTATGTAGTGGAAATGTGGCAATTCATAGACAATACAACATTTATTAAGAAATGCTTACCCTTTTTATGTAGAAATTTAGTAGGATAGAACTGTGTTTTCCAGTGACCGCAAAAAACCAACGTTCGCGTGATCTTCTCGGTACACAGTGGCAGTAAAAATTAATCGCATGTAAATTACTATTCATTAATTTACTTTATTTAATGATTAGTACATTTGTATAGCTGTATAGGCCGCCGAATTCAGGAGGGTGCTTTTTAACATGGCAGCAGATTTGCTGTTTCAAACGCGCCAGTGTCGTTGGGCGCCGTAAAGAGGCGCTTGCTAATTGGAGATGACGTGTTTTTGGTAAAACCGATGAACAGGTAGGTAATGTATAGAGGTGTGTACTAACCAGAGATTCCTGTTAATGCACCCTAGATACCTAGTAGCGGGTAATAGTCCTAAAAGTATGGTACTCTATAAAGCGGACAGACAGATAGACAGATAGATAGACAGATAGACAGACAAGGATTGCCATTTATATAGTAGATATATAGTAGATATATAGTAGATATATATATATAAATATATATATATATACACATATATATATATTTATATTTATATAAATATTTATATATATATAGTGTATATATTATATATAGTATATATAGTATATAGTATAGTATATATATATGTATATATAGTAAATATTTATATAGAAAAGATTTTAGTATTGATTGGAGAGTAATAACAAGAGCTAAGGCCTGTCAGAATGGTGTTTCGAAGTGCAATCTATGCTTAACTGAGAAGTACTTTATAATTTTCCAACCTCGCATGGCTACCCTGAATCCGAGAAGTGATATAGTAACATCCTGTAGACACGCCACCAAATTTTACCTATCTAAGGCTAAGCTCACCAATTAACCAATTTAATAGTTAGGCTTTTATACTTGATGTGACCAAGTATTATACACAAGCACTGCACATTAGCATCTGATGATTACTGCATGCAGTATGAAACTTTTAGTCATAAACTGTTGCTAAAATCTTTTTCCGTCTTTGTATTTATACAGGTAACTCTTCATTTTGGTGTTCTTAGTGTATTCTTGGTTTTGTGTTTATGTCATGCAATTTATTATCTGAAGATTGGTGCAAACTTAACATCATTTTGCATCATGAAACTTTAGGTAATAAACTGTTGCTAAAATCTTTTTCCGTCTTTGTACTTATACAGGCTCGGTGGACCACTTTGAGCACTATATCAGTGAAGTCTCAACCATTATCTGTATATATATATATATATATATATATATATACAGATATATATATATATATATATATATATATATATATATATATATATATTTATATATAAATATATATTAACTAAAAGCAAGTGCAAAAGCATATAGAAAGAGAACTCTACACTAAAAACCCAAAAGATTATTAGTGGAGTATGAAATATTTGAAAAATTATGGCGAAAAAAGTAAACTTTTAGTATTTGAGTTACAAATTTGTTTCGTGTGAAGCACTCCTCAGACGCAATTGTACTAAAATGAAAAGCTTTACCGAATGTGCCAAAATATCAGAAATGGGCTCGCTGTGTTAATCATGTAATTTAGTGCTAAGTGTAACCGAGAAGATAACTCCGAGCATGTCTGCAATTAGAAGTCAATTCATTTCTTTTATTTAATGTGCCTAAGTGTGGTTTGCATATTATGAAGTATTTTTCAAGTAAAAATAATTTGCATCGTTTTGTTTTGTTTGTATATGGTTGTGCTTGAGCTAATATTTTCCATGTTATGTTGTATGTTGAGTTGTTTTCTTTCAACTTCCAAATGTGTTTGCTCAATTCTGTGTGGTGTTGTTTGTTTTTGTGGTTAAATGAGGCTTTATGGTTGCTGTATCTAGTTTTAAATTTAGTTGAGCAAAGTCCTATGTAGGTCGCTACGTGGTTGTTTGTATTGTTGCTTACTGTTGCTTGATATATCACATTTTTGGCTCTGCATTTTCCTTCCAAAGGGCAGTTGTTCTTTTGCCTGCAACTGCAACTTTTTTCATTGTCTTCTTTTTGTAGTGTACCGGTTTTATTAAGGGTTTTGTTGCTCCCATCAATGATTGTTTTCATGTTTGGCATTACTGAGTAGCTCAGTTTTAAGGTTTGTCTATTAAATATTGCCTGGAGTGGGAGTTTCTTTGGAAAACATGTTGTAACTATGCTGAAGAATTTTTGTCCAATATTGGTTGCAACATTGGCGCTGAATGGTGGGTTGTACCATGTAATTTTTCTTTGTCTGTTACGTTCTTTAGGTTTTTTCATGTTGGTTTCACATTGCAGTTTGTTGTTGTATACACTCTTGTGGAGAGCTTCTAGGTATGGTTGCACTGTGCTGTTAAATTGTTGTTCATCTGATGAAAGTGCGTTTAATCGTTTGTTTATGTTGTCAGATAAGTTTTTCAATATGGAAGGTGGATGGTTGCTTTGTTTGTGCACATATAGTATTGTGTTGCCTGGTTTTCGGAAAGGCTTGAAGCTGCCATCTTGTAGATTTAAAGTTACGTCAAGAAAATTCACTGATCGTTTGTTCGCCTCAATAGTAATTTTCAAGTTGTTCTTATTAAATATGTTGCATATTAGTTTCTTTGTTCTCTCTATAGATTGTGGTGTACCCTTGCAAACCACAAGTCCGTCGTCTCTGTATAGTCCAATGCTGCAAGTCAATTCTTTGGGTATTTGGGTCAGTAAGTAAGTCCCTACTAATTCACAAGTCTCCGCTCCGTCGTAGCTACCCATAGTCACATCAAACAATTTATTAGAGTTCTTCTTTGACCAGGCCGTGTCGTTGTGAAATACAAGCGATCTTTTTGCATGTAGTATGATTGTCTTTTCGTCTTCTGTGATATTTGTTATGTTGCTTGCAAAATCTAATGCTTTTTTTAATAGTGCCTCTGTTATTGAAGGGTAAAATTCACAAACGTCAAAAGTAATCAATGCTTGCTGTTGCTTTTCCTTTATTTCTCTAAACCAATTCAGTACCTCACCCGTACTTCGCCATAATTTTACATTAGTTTCTCTTATCACTTTTTTGTTGATACCTGTGAGCAGAGTTTTGCTTATTTTTCCTATTTCAGATTTTGTTGGATTGATTAGTCTACACGTGGGGTGGTTTGTGAAGTTATCTTTGTGGTCTTTTAACGTTATGAATGGTTGTTTCTCTGCTATTGTCTCAATTCTTTTCTCAAGTCCTAATTTATGCGCTATTTCTTTGTCTTTTGATGTAATTTGAATACTGCTGTCTGGTCAGCTTTTTTGTAGGTTTTAGTCACATTATTTTGCAACATTTTGTTGTATTCATCATTTTCAAGTCTGTAAAAATTGGTTGTTTTGTCAGCTTTGACAAGTATTTTATTGTTTGCTTGTATTGTCTTAGTGTCTTGAAGTAGTTTTCGTTGAAGTTCATTGTTGTATGGCTTGAATTTGATGTTTTGTATCATTTCTGTTATCTTACTTTCAAAATCTGACATTTCTTTTATAAAAGGTGGCAGTTGCTTTGTTTTGAATTCATAGGTTTCTTTTTGTTCTGATTGCTGATTTGGGTTTAAGTACAAATGTGCTTTCCATCGCGTTCGGCGAGTTAACTTCTCGGTCATTTCTATTAATCTTTGTAGATAATTTGATTTTTTTGGTATTGGTATATTTTTCATAGAGTACCCAAAATTTACCTTTTCCATTTTTAGCTTTTGGAAGAGTGCTCAACACCGTAGTAATTCTTAACAAAATAAAATTGAAAATCAAAAATATCTTGCCGATGTGAAAAACGTCAGTGGAGTAAATCTATATTAACTAAAAGCAAGTGCAAAAGCATATAAAAAGAGAACTCTACACTAAAAACCCAAAAGATTATTAGTGGAGTATGAAATATTTGAAAAATTATTGCAAAAAAAGTAAATATTTCAACCACGTAGCGACCTACATAGGACTTTGCTCAACTGAATTTAAAACTAGATACAGCAACCATAAAGCCTCATTTAACCACAAAAACAAACAACACCACACAGAATTGAGCAAACACATTTGGAAGTTGAAAGAAAACAACTCAACATACAACATAACATGGAAAATATTAGCTCAAGCACAACCATATACAAACAAAACAAAACGACGCAAATTATGTTTACTTGAAAAATACTTCATAATATGCAAACCACACTTAGGCACATTAAATAAAAGAAATGAATTGACTTCTAATTGCAGACATGCTCGGAGTTATATTCTCGGTTACACTTAGCACTAAATTACATGATTAACACAGCGAGCCCATTTCTGATATTTTGGTACATTCGGTAAAGCTTTTCATTTTAGTACAATTGCGTCTGAGGAGTGCTTCGCACGAAACAAATTTGTAACGCAAATACTAAAAGTTTACTTTTTTCGCAATGATTTTTCAAATATATATATATATATATATATATATATATATATATATATATATATATATAAAGTTTTGCCAATGTCAATCTGAAAAACGTCCTGGCAATAACATCACCTCAAACAACAAACCAATCTCAAGTGATAGAAAAATCTCTATACTTTTTCATGAAAACGTTTTAAACTTTACATTAGAAGCATTTAATTTGAAACAAGCCATTTGTGCTTTTGATTTATATTATAGTTTGTATATGTACATGTATCTACTAATAAATAAGTAAATATATGGACTTGTGACAGTGCTCTGATAACTTGAATGCTCTGATAATTCGAACACTTTTGCTCGGTCCCTTGAAGTTCGAGTTATCCATGTTTGACTGTATATATATATATATATATATATATACAGTCAAACATGGATAACTCGAACTTCAAGGGACCGAGCAAAAGTGTTCGAATTATCAGAGCATTCAAGTTATCAGAGCACTGTCACAAGTCCATATATTTACTTATTTATTAGTAGATACATGTACATATACAAACTATAATATAAATCAAAAGCACAAATGGCTTGTTTCAAATTAAATGCTTCTAATGTAAAGTTTAAAACGTTTTCATGAAAAAGTATAGAGATTTTTCTATCACTTGAGATTGGTTTGTTGTTTGAGGTGATGTTATTGCCAGGACGTTTTTCAGATTGACATTGGCAAAACTTGATCGTTGTTGAAATGCTCAAAAGAAAAGACATTTTTTTCTTTTGGGGTTTTACCCACGATCAATTTTGCCGTTTTTTCTTGAAGTTTATGCAGATTACTTTACTTTACCTGGGATTCGTTAAGAGCAACACTCCGAGGCAGTTCAATTAGAAGTTTTACGAGGTTTTACGGTACATTCTATATCACTCACGCTTTTTTAATAGATACTTATTGAATGTACACACGCATTCTGTGTTTAGGTCAAACGATGAATAGTTTTTTGTAGCTCAGACAACGTATACGTTTAATTACAACATTTTTAAGACGTTTTACACATTCAACATTCCGACGTTGATTCAACACGGAATCAACGTCGGAAAACTATTCATCACGAGCTAGCCGAGTCACGCACTCAAGGATTTTTGCCACGCACATACAAAACAACATGCGATTTTTGTTTTGTATGTGCGTGGCAAAAATTCTTGCGCGCGTGACCCGGCTAGCCCGTGCTATTCATCGTATCGCTGTATAAATCAAATTTCACCAAACTTTTAGAAAAGTCGTTGACAAAAATATTTTGCCGATGGTGGTAATAACGACGCTTATGAATTACGAAAAGATGAAGTTTACCTCTATGGCTTTGAATAAAGTGATTTTCTAAAGCGAAAACAACCGTTTCGGTAGCTGTTGGGCAAAAAAACAGTTCGAATTAACAGTGTTGAATTCGAGTTATCTATAGCAATTTATCATTACGTGGGAACGGACCAAAGGAAATGTTCGAATTAACCATTTTTTCGAGCTATCCGTGGACGAGTTATCCATGTTTGACTGTATATATATATATATATATATATATATATATATATATATATATATATATATATATATATATATATATATATATCCTTATCACCGCTGCTCTTCTGCGTATGCCTAAACCCTCTAAACAATATGCTGGAGAAGATTCAATATAGGTACCAGTTTAAGAGTGGCACCAATATAAACCACCTCTTCCACAGGGATGATATCAAGCTGTACGCTAACAGAAAAATGAACATTGATTCGCTAATAAACTTTACTCAAATATACAGCAAGGACATTGGAATGACCTTTGGTATTGAGAAATGTGGAAGGCTAATTCTTAAAAAAGACCATTCTATGCTCACGGATGACCTAAAAATGCCAAATTTTACTGTCAAAGATATAAAAGAAGGGTACAAGTACTTGGGGATAAAATTCAAAGCGGCATCAACCACGAAGCCGAGGTTCGTTACAGAGCCATTACTAAATACAAGAAACAATTTTGGAAGGTCCTACGGAGCCAGCTTAATGCCAGGAATCGATTCATGGCAATAAATACCTACGCACTACCAGTAATAAAATATCCAGCAGGCATAATAAAGTGGACTGAGGAAGCCAGCAAGGAAACAGATATAGCAACTCGTAAACTGCTGACCAAGCATAGAGCTCTCCACCCAAAATATGACCCTACTAGATTGTATCTCGATAGGAAAGATGGTGGTAAGGGACTCAAAAGTGTACAGTAGACAGTGAAAGAGGAAGAAAAAAGCATCAAAGCCTATGCAGCCTCCATGGCCGCATCAGATAAGTTGCTAGCTGAATTTCAATCGGCTGCTCTGACAACGGAGCTTCGCCCTGATAATGAGGAAATTGACTGACACATGAAACCTCTTCATGGGGCTTACCACCGACATATATAAGGTTGGCAATCTTTACCAGACATATATGTGGCTGAACAAAGGAAACCTAACGACTAATACAGAGTCGCTAATCATGACAGCCCAGGAGCAAGTGCTCCCAACAAGGCAACTCCAATCAAAAATCTATCACACTAGAGACGATCATAGATGCAGACCGTGCAAATATGCACCTGAGACCATCCAACAAATCATCAGCGGATGCAAGCAGCTAGCAAAAATTGCATACACTGAGCGGCATATTTATGTCGCAGGTGTTGTGTATAGAAGTCTATGTGATTAATATGGCCTTAATAAACCACCACACTGGTGGGAAGCTTCTGGTAAGGTACATGAAAGTGGCCGCGCTAAGATTCTCTGGGACTTCTACATCCAGACTGACAAGCATGTCCTAGCAAACCAACCAGATATAGTGATGGTGGACAAGGAAAACAAGAGGGCTACTATAATAGATATAGCAGTACCTAATGACTGCATTATAGACAGCAAAGAAAAAGAGAAAGTAGAAAAATTTCTCTCTCTCTTTCTGAGAAGAGATTGAAAAATGCTGGGCTGTAAGAACAACTGTAATTCCAGTAGTCATCGGGGCACTGGGGGCAATAACACCGACGCATAAAATGTGGCTTGCCCAGTTACCAACAGCAATCAACTCAGGTGAGTTGCAAAAAAAGTGCGCTATTGGGAACAGCTAAGATCTTGAGGCGAGTGCTCAAACTCCCAGGTCTCTGGTAGGAGACCCGAGTTAGAGCAGAAAGTACCACCCATACGTGTTAACTGGGGTGAGGAAACAATTTATATATATATATATATATATATGTATATATATATATATATATATATATATATATACACAGTGAAACTCGGATAACTCAAACTTCAATGGACCGAGCAAAAGTGTTCGAATTATCAGAGTGTTCAAGTTAGCAGAGCACTGTCACAAGTCTATGTGTTTACTTATTTATTAGTAGATACATGAACATATACAAACTATAATATAAATCAAAAGCACAAATAGCTTGTTTCAAATTAAATGCTTCTAATGTAAAGTTTAAAACGATTTTATCAAAAAGTATAGAGATTTTTCTATCACTTGAGATTGGTTTGTTGTTTGAGGTGATGTTATTGCCAGGACGTTTTTTTAGATTGACATTGGCAAAACTTGATCGTTGCTGAAATGCTCAAAAAAAAGACAACTTTTTCTTTTGAGCGTTTTACCCACGATCAATTTTGCCGATTTTTCTTGAAGTTTTTGCAAAGATTACCTTACTTTACCTGGGATTCGTTAAGAGCAACACTCCGAGGCAGTTCAATTAAAAGTTTTACGAGGTTTTACGGTACATTGTATATCACTCACGCTTTTTGAATGGATACTTATTGAATGTTCACACGTATTTTGTGTTTAGGTCAAACGATAAATAGTTTTTTTTAGCTAAGACAAAGTATACGTTTGATTACAACTTTTTTTAAGACGTTTTAAACATTCAACATTCCGACGTTAATTCTACACGGAATCAACGTCGGAAAACTATTCATCACGGGCTAGCCGGGTCACGCACTCAAGGATTTTTGCCACGCACATGCAAAACAAAAACAACATGCTGTTTTTGTTTTGTATGTGCGTGGCGAAAATCCTTGCGCCCGTGACCCGGCTAGCCCGTGCTAATCATCGTATAGCAGTATAAATCAAATTTCACCAAACCTTTAGAACAGTCGATGACAAAAATATTTTGCCGATGGAGGTAATAACGACGCTTATGAATTACGAAAAGTTGAGGTTTAACTCCATGGCTTGGAATAAAGTGATTTTCTAAAGCGATAGCAACCGTTTCGGTAGCCGTTGGGCAAAAAACAGTTCGTTATAACAGTGTTGAATTCGAGTTATATAGAGCCATGTATATATAAATATATATATATATATATATATATATATATATATATATATATATATATATATATATATATATATATATATATATATATATATATATATATATATATATATATATATATATATATATATATATATATATATATATATATATATATATATATGCATACATATATATGTATAAATTATATATGATTCTATAAATATTGAAAGCCGTTCATGTTCCGGAAATTGGTTTGGCTCATCAACTAGGTTCAGACACAATAAACGACTCATGGCAAATATTCTTTACACTATTTGATAATAGTCATTGGAGCAGATAGACCATTATGTAGTTAGTTAAAATTATTGTCAAACATTTATTGTATCAATGAAAATTATTAAGAACATGACAGAAGAATATTAGTTTTGATGAGTATCAAAACAACATCATAAAATGTGAACTCATTACTGAACTATCCGATCACAATCAGGCAGGTTTAATGTAGCCAGTAGAAAAATCTTCATAATGAGTCATTAAAACTGATATATTCAGACATTTAGAGTCTCTCTATTCAATCATGGCTGCCAATTCCACAGTTTTTGACCAATACTGTTCATCTATTATATTTTAAACAGCTGCCATTGTAGAGTAACTTTGTAGGCATGAATAACAAATAGATGGCAAATCAAAGTGATGAAGCAACAGCTATGGTTGGAGCTGAAACACTGTTATGTTCTGGCTATTGTAGTTTGCTACAATTAGTCTGTCACCAGAGATGTCTATGTCAAACACATAACCATTCTCAATAGCACGGTCTGTCATCTCTGAAACTATTTCTCCTACAAAATAAGTATAAACAATTGTCAGAGCATGCTCATGAATAAAACTCCGCATGAATTAATTTTAGGTAAGCCTATGCAGCGGTATAGTTGAATATAGCAGAAAGCATTTTTTTTCTCTACCAGTTGTGATTGTTCTTGCCGTTTGAAGTGATGTGACTGTCACAATGTTTTAATATTAAAATTTAAAAGATTGATTCTGGTTTAAACACTAAGATCAGGTGAAACTATGATTATGAAGTCAATAGTAGCAAACAGACAGACAGATTAGAGAAGAGTAAAGCTGCGACTACAGCACTATAGCCGTTATCAACTATAGCAGTGATAGTATTTTGCACTTATTTATTTAGCTTTTCGTTTCAGTATGAAGTTTTTTCAGTTTGGTTCTTTAAACATCATGTCAGTCAGATCAAATGCTTACTGATAAAACCAAACTAAGTTTTGTACAAATTCTGCTTTAATTAAAGCTGCACCCGGTTTTCTTTACTAAATTTTTCGTCAAAATAACTAATTCTGGATTTATCATCCCCATATATAAATTCCTCATTTGCTAACTGGCATAGAACTGCACTATTGCTTTTTGCAGTTAATTAGATGAAAGTGTCGCAACAAACTCTATAGAACTAGTTGCAACAAAATACCGGTCAAAGTTCAAAGGCTACTTCTACGTACAACATTCCACAAACTTCGACGGAAAAAAGTAATAAACTTTGTCGGATGAAAAGCTTCAAACTTTGACCGCCTCATTTCCATTTACCTCTGTTCTACCTTATTGAGTTATGTTTACATCAAGCTGAAAATACAACCTTAGTATAATTACTCCTAGAGAAAACCTATGTTCCCTGGACAGGCTGCATTTCAGAAGCCGGTCATGCAGAATAAAAATATACTGCTTAACAGCTCGAAATGATAAACACGATGTAGACCATTAGTACCTAATATCATATGATATTGCAATTCATATGTGATATGTCATCTCTTAAGGTCATAGAAATATTGGCATGATGCCAAGTACCAGCAATAATCCTAGATCAAAGGCAGATAAATAATAACTTATAGATTTACATTGTTTTTATGACTTGCAGTTCATTACTGACCGCTAACTACAATTAGGCAATTGTATAATACCATAACTAACCAAGAGGTAAACAGTTAAAACAGTCTACTGCTAATGTATACAAATAAATATTTTTAGCAATATTTCCAAAGTGAAAAACAAATACAATGGAGAACCAATCCACAATGTGTATGTTTTCTGAAAAGCAAAACACATTCTACAATGACTAAACAACTCAAGTGATCAAAAATACAGTAAATTTGAGGTATTAGTGATTTTAAATTTTTTTACTATTCATAAAAATCATTGATGTCCATGCTGCTCTTTCACAGTAACACTGTGATTATTAGCAGAGTGTGAAGTACGGTGTTATTTATCAAAGTTGAATTCGCACAAAACTTTAGTCAATTTTATTTAACAGCACTGGCTTTTTTATATTTTGCAAATGTTTTTTTTATGTTAGCAGTTTCATGAATGCTAGCATATTTGAAAAATATAATCAACAAAAAGTGATCACAGTTAAAACACTCTAATAGAGCAAAAATATAACTAAGGTGTCGATATTTGCAAAAAGATAAACAGAATAGAGACGTGTAACACTGCCACTTAAACAAAATAGCCATCATCAACTATAGTAACGATAGCAACTAGGGAAATCATTTTGTACAATTTTTTTCTGAGAATTTTTCTGCGGAAAAGTTTTGTTGATTATAATTGTGAAATTTCTGGCAGTCAGACCCCATCAAACATTAACACAAATTTCAAATGATACTAAAACTCTAAAGCTTTTTTGAAAAAATCTACTAAAATTTTGTGTAAGTTCATCTATAATAGGTACAGTATTGCTATCAATTTGCCCATTGGAAGTAGTCATGGCAGCATTACATGAGTTACATAAATATTATGCATATACCAGTATATCCATCACTCACCAGATTGTACAGCACATTTTTAGCACAGCTGATCAGACATATTCTGTATACAATTAAAAATTATACTAACCCGTTGAGCTATCCAGGATTCTTACAGTGCTGCTGTTTTTCGCTGCCACCAGCACATATCTTTCTCCATAGCGAGCTAGTCCTAATGGCTGAGGCACATCTTTACAAGTCCAAAGCAGCTGACCTTGAGATATATCCATCAAGCAGACTTGAGATGAGCTGTAGTCAGACACAACTACCTTATCTGACCCTGAAACACAGAGTGAGACATAACTTTTGCTAAGCGGAGGACAAGAAATATCTTTCAGTTTATTCCCTGTAAGTGAGTAGATGATGAGAAGCTTGTTGTTTCTATCTGGAGCAACTACTTTATCACACGTGATTGCAAGTCCTGTGACCCAGGTCCCAGTGTTATAGTCGCTGTGATTCCATGAATTGACCTGCTTTCCTTGCTGATCATGTACATATATAGTCCAAGGTTTGCCATATACTGATGTATATAGTCTGTTGTTGTAGACCTCCATTGCTCCAGGGTAGCCATTAAATGTGATGAATGAGCCTTTTACTTGGTAGCTGTTGTCAACCATAGCTACTGTTTTATCCTCTAAACCAGTTAATATTAGAGAGTTCCATACTCTTGTTGATAAAGGATTGGAAGGTAAAGAGACTGCGTGAAGTAGTTTGATAGACTTTGGAAGAGATTTAGATGGTCGAAGGTTCAGCTGCTCATCAATTAGAAACCCGTCAGTAGAGACTACTTCTAGCATTATCTCACAATTTGCACCTGCATAAATGTGGAAAAATGTACAAGTATTTTTGACATTATTTTTTATTCAAAGACAAAACATGCTTCAAAGACATTTATACAGCAGTTCTTAAGTTTTTGCATGTAATGGTGACTTTGGTCATGAACTAATGTAAAATTTAAAAAACAAAAACCAATGTTCCGAAATATATTTGTGAGCCAAAATTTTTATACAAGAACACTTGAACCGCTTTTTTAAAATTATGGCATTTTTTCCTTATATACTTAGTGAGTAACGTGAAGTTATCTTTGTTGACTTGCAGTCTATATATCCACTTCATTCCCGGTATGTTATGTTAAACAATACGCTTACATAGTGCAGACATAGTTTGGACTACTCTGATCTAAAAAATCATAGTTTTGGTTAACTGGGATTGTCGTAAGAATGAAATGACGTTTTTTATTTTGAAAAACTATTAAAGTTACGCATTTTGTATACATATTATTATCTATTCTATTTGTTTTATTGAATTTTTTTTAAAACGGTTATTAATATTTTATTTAACTTTTATTACCTTTAGCACTCAAAACAAGCAAGATGAGCAGAGAGGTAGCGAACAATAAGAGTGTTCTGGTTATACCGATATCAGATCTTAAGATGATAGGAAAGTAAACACTCAAGTCACTTTATCACATGCCCCAGAGACAGCTTTTCAAATAATCACATTCACATTAGTTAATCAAACTGAATAAGCAAAAGACTATTGAAAAATGTAGTATAAACAAGTATCACTAAATATCTGCTTTAAAAATAGTAAGGTCAATTCGTATCTTCGAAGCCACAGAAACATAATTATGGCTATTACTGCTATAGTTTAACAGGCAATAATGTTATCATGGCACTTCTCAATAAAATACTAAATTCGGAGAATATTTGTACATATAATTACCCCATAATGAAAAACGAACCACAATGTCGTTTACAGGTTGCGTGGGAAAACGACATTTATGTCGATTTCGGCAGACATTTATAAAGCAGTCGCCTAGTAACGTTAAACAAAGGATATGAACACTAGTAAGTTTTAAATATCATCAAAAAGATATCGGTCAATGATTTACAATATGAAACAATTACGTGAGAGGCGTTGCTTTGCGCTAAAAGCTAAACAAATCGAGCCACCTTAGAAAGAAAAAAATTTGGAAAAACCTGTCAACATCAGCTCGACTTTCAAAACGGTACAATAAACGATTATTTGATCCTGCGAGCGTTAGAGATTTTTTGTCTGATCGGAATAAAAATAATTCAAATGATAGAAGTGATGTAAACTTTTTGGACTTTTAATAAACTTGGAATATACGGCGAAAATGATCGTTATGGTGGCTCGCACGGCTACATTATATAACGTTTGACTCTACCAAAAAAAATTCTTCCAAGCATGTTATACAGGGACAATTGCACACGGTTGTATTTTTTTTTAGTAGTATATATGTGAATGAATGTTTATGTACAAAAAATTTTGTTATTAAAAATAAATTTAAGATTTGAGGTATGCATGTTCATAAAATATCGATTTTGTTGAATTTTTGAAAATAAATTACACAAGTTTTGGTTGTTTTTGGGGGGCTTATACTCGGTCAAAGGGTTAACTCATTCGCACCCAACGCGAGTTAACTCGCATATTTATAACGTAGCTATGCACCCAACGCGAGTTAACTCGCGTCTGATATTTACCAACGCCTTGCATCGTTATTTTTAAATTATAAAAGAATATTTTTGATTAGTTAGAAAGAAAAATTTCTGGCCAATCAGACAAAATTTAAAATATGCCTCTATGAAGTCTCCGGCGAAAGTTATAACCAAATTAGTACACCCATCTCAGTTTCTATCAAAACCGGAAATCGTCATGCCGACTTGAAATTTTATCGTTCGTGATAATTTTTTTCAACTCCAGAAGTAAATATGCAGATTCAGAAGTGGTAAGACATTCAAAGACTGCATAAATCAAATCAAAACATTATTTCTAGTGTTTTAAAGTTTTTATTAACTTTTAATCTTGCCCATTTGTATCGTTATGCTCGAATAAAAATGCACTCTTCACGCTGCCAGCCGTAGTCGGACTAACGTTATCTTTCAGTTTCGATAGGATCATATTGATTCTTAGAGCTGTCTATGAAGTCTGAAAAGTCAAAAACAGAGTTATTGAACATATTTTTATTATTTGAAACATTTTCATAATATTTTATTCGAGTTATATTGGCATATAGATTTGCTATGATTTTGTTTGAAGGATGATGCTGAAGGATGAAGGAAAAGTTCGAAGTTAGAGTTTCATGATTTTCATGTTCATCACTAACTGCATATGTATAAATAATAATCATCAATATGTATTGTCTGTAATAAATGAGTAATTTCAGTCAAACTTTGTATATTTTGTAATTTTTATGGTGCAAATCTAACTTTGTTTCAGCAAATGACAATTTTTTCAAAATTCGAAATTTCCTGAAACTACCTTCTTTGAGGCACGGATCTACATAAAAGGGATACAAGGTGTCTATATGAATGTAATATATTTTGAAAGAGGAAACTTGGTTGGTTCTTTTGAAGTTTGATTGAATAAATTATTTCAAGTCTGTCTCCTGTAGTAGTAATTTGAATTACGACAATTTTCTGAAAAATAAGCGGTATCTGGGGCTAATCGCCTAGAAATTCGTCGGGTGCGAATGAGTTAATAATCACAAATTTTGAGTTAAGACTAGTTTTACCAACACCAGAGCTTAAGATGATTGGAAGGTAAACACACGAGTTATTTTGTCACTTGACCCGAGGCACCTTTACCTATAAACACACACACACGCACGCACGCACGCACGCACACACGCACACACGCACACACACACAGACACGCACGCACGCACACACGCATAAACCCACACACACTAGTCAGTTAGTCAAACAAAAAAGCAAAAGATTACTGACACAAATAACAAACAAGTATCACTCAGCTTTTACTACAAATAGAGTCAAGTAAATTTGTTGGTCTGAAGCCACAGTAATAGAATATGGCTATTTATATTACTGCTGGAGATTTACAGGTAAGCGCTAACTCTTCACTACCCATCACCTATCAAATACTGAGAATAATTGTACACACACTTAATACATGTGATGATTCAGTGAAGCCCATTAGTAATGATACAACATATTAGTAATGATAAAATAGAATCAGTTTAATAAATTTATGTGTAAAGCACAAATTGTGAAAATTGAGAATATGAAAACGTGAATTAAAATTTTTAATTTCAAAATTTCACAATCTTACAATTAGTTTTCTGATAATTTTTCGGCTGCTTAAAACCAGTTCATAATCAGCTAGTTATTTATTTAAATATTTTACTTCAAGTACGTCAAGTCTTAAAGTTACAGCATAATTTCATCATATTTACCAAAGTTGACATGTATGTTACCCATCAGAACCATGTGTACTCACTTCTCCAACAGTATATATACCAACTTTGAAGGTGTGACAGTAGATTACCCATGCTGACTTGTCTCAGTCAGTACTTCACAGTTTTCTATGAATATGATCATGAAAACACACTAAATATATATACATACGTATTTACAACCGTTAGAGAAATATTCGATTGCTCATTTGATTCGAATATGCATACATGTAAGGGTATGATAACATGGGACAGGATTCATTCGCAACAGAGATGTCTCACAGATTCAGAGAATGGGGTTAATCCGGAAATTATCATATTTTACCAAGTGATTTAGCTAAACAGAAAGAAAATATACAAAAGTTTAACGCCAAAACAAATAAATAAATAATAATAATAATAAATAATAAATTTGGTTGAGAACTGATTTCCGAGTTAAAAGTCTACATTGTACAAATGTTTTAAAATTGGCTGAAACTTGAAATTGAGAAAATTTGGGTTAACAGTTTTGAGTGACATCATTATCTGTTTATACCAAAATTTACCATAGCAACTACTACTAAATTATGCCCTAAATATGCAAATATGTAGATTCTCTGACAGAGTTGTATGTTAAATTTAACTATTTAAATTACCAAGATTTAGCTTTGTATGTTCAAAATTAATATCAGCTTGTGGTTCATAACCAAATTTGTTGGCTTCTAAAAATTTGGCTCGTTATTGTGATATTATTTATGACGGTTTGAATTTACATGAACTGTTCATATGCAATATTTTACAAACTATGCAACTTATGAACTTTGAACTTATGAACTCATACGCAACTTTTAGAACTTGTATTAATTTAATGGCTTCTGCTCTTTAAACTTTGAAGTTATTTCTTGATAATCATCTTTGATCACAAGGGAACAAATTGAACTTACGAAACTATCTAAATATTATTATTTTTCTTTATCAGATGATTCGGTTTTAGTTAATGTGTAAAAGTTGTTTTCAATGTTTATTTTTATTGCTTAAGGCATCGTAATGCATCATATAAGCTAGGGCCTGAAAATTTTATATTTTTTAGTTTTTTTGATTGCAGTGACCTCAGCTAGTTTTATAACAAAACTAAAAGGCTTTAGATTGATTCGTATGTTAGCTGTAACCGTTTACGGGTAACCTCTGCATTTACATAGACATAAGGCTAAACAGATGGTTACCAGATACAACTCCGAAAGCAAGTTTAAAAAGGAACTTACACAAAAATGAAGTAGAATGATGATAAAAAGCAAAACAGGCAACAAATACCAAAGGCTATACTTTTGCAAAATTAGCTAGCGCATCGCTATAAAAATAATGAGCTCTAATTATTGTTTTTCTATAAAAAAAAGTTTGGCGTAAATTGTCAGCCGATTATCAATAGAACATAAAACTTGAAATATTAAAAAGTGAACACTATTCATTTTATTCCAAAGTTGACTATATTATAGTCAACTTTGGAATAAACTGATTATAGGATTGCCCAGCGAGTTTATTCCTTGCTAGCCTGTGTGCTTTCTCTGATCAGTATACCTATTTTAAGTATTTTTATTCATATATTGGCGTTTTGTAAATACTGATTATCTAAATCAAATAAAACTATTTGTTTAAGAGTCAGTACTACTATCCTAAAAATAATCTTCTGTTTAGCATGCATGAGCAAACTCTAAACGTAATTAAAAGTTCTTTATTCATCACGTGGAAGGTATGTATTCAAAATGGATAAAGATGAAAGATTTGTTTCGCTGTAAAATAGTTTGAACACAAATATAAACTATATCAGCAACACAAAAGAGGAATACAGAAGAGGATTTAAATCAAAAAACATTGTAGAAGGTATCGATCATCCAAAAAAAGCCGAAGTAGGTCAGAGTAATTGTGACAAGCAGATTGCGAATGGCTACAGAATCAATGCTAAGAACTTTTTTTTAATATTTATATTTTGCTTTCCATGTGTATTACAAAACTGTGTGTTTATTCTTCTTATTCTAAATATAGATATATATATAAATATATATATATATATATCTATATTTAGAATAAGAAGAATATATATAAATATGCTGCATATATATATATATATATATATATATATATATATATATATATATATATATATATATATATATATATATATATATATATATATATATATATATATATATATATATATATATATATATATATATACATTATATATATATATATATAAATATATATATGCAGCATTTGATAGGCTATTATACAGCATTGGTGTGGAGATCAAAATAACCAATTGTTGGCATTGTTGCCACCAGGCTCATAACTCATCTTCAATTGCGCATAACCACAGTTTTGGCGGGTGAGCAATAGCAAAAATATCAATGAATGCAATGACATTTTTATACTGAATGGTTCATTTATTTTGTTAAATATTATCATGTATCCAATAATAAAATATTAAAAAATTGACAGCTCTAAAAAATTGGGTGACAGAAAAAAAGCTTCAACCTGTTAGTTGTAAAAAAAATTTCAATTTGAGGAAAAATATCTCAGCTACTCGACCCATATGTATTTTGTGATAAATAACAAATTGGAGTTTAGTTATAGCAGTTTTCAGAGAGGTTTCTAATGTTCGAATAAAGCTACTACCTGGATGCTCGGTAATTCAAAACCACGTGCTTTTGTTAATAAAAGGGTTAGTGGGAAATAATTACGCTAAATTAATTGTCCATTTAGCTGTTATTTTCTTAGCTATTGTCATCATTTCCAGGTATTTTATCATTATACGACATAATATCTTTTGCGGAAAAGTGAAGTTGAATTATAACGATGAAATAGGAGGTAAATAAATTGGATGTGAATTGTCCGCAAGTGTGACCCGCTTCATGATAAATACATGGCCATTATCAGAAAGCAGACTTGATATTTAAAAAAGGAGTTCCAAAATTTCAACTCAATATAATTCTACTAAACAATAAGTTAGAACAAGTTACAATACAATAAAATATGAAAATTATTATATGATTTGACAAAATGTTGAGTACTATGGTAAATTTTACATATTAAAAAATTTTAGAATCAATTATAACATAATAAAAAAATTATCGTATAATAATTATTAAGAAAAAGTAAAATAAGTTGCAACTGCTTAAAAAATATTCCCGGTCAAATTTTATGAATTGATTCAAAATTATAATTTGTACACTTTGCCTATATTTATGTAGATTCACAATAAGAAAAACTTAACCAGAGCCTAAAAGGTATTGCAGCAAATTTAACCACAAACACATAGAACAACAGACAATCACAAAAGGAAAAGTAAATAAAACCAACTAAACTAATATAACAAAAGACAAAAGAACCAGAAAACTTTGGAACCAAAAACAAAGAGAGCTGGAGATAATAATAAGAGAGATGGGTAAAATAAATGACTAACAGATAAAGATAATAAATAAAAGACAAACAGAACCAAAAGGAGACAAATAGATACAAAGACTAAAAGAACAATAGACAAACATAATGAAAAATATGAATCTCTGCTCACATTGCTAAGATTAAACACCTAATAACATAGTTTTATTAGAACAATGTCAATGTTTTAAAACTAGATAATTATTATAATATTTATTATAGTTCAATTTAGTATAAATTCTTCTAAACTTTAGTATTTACATGTATGCATAAGTACTATGTAAGTAAGTATATGTAAGTACTCTATGTAAATTCAAGCATTTACAAATGAATACTTGAATTTTGACACTAGACAACTCTTCTTTAAGGCCCGTGGCTATTGCAAGACCCATGGCTATAAATAAGTTTAGGCATTTAATCAGCGAGGGTATCTTTATAAGACAGATGACTCCCTGCTTTGTGAATAACCTCAAATACTGACCTGTTAAACCTAAGTGGAGAATAAGGTTTAGGCTTTGTATTTTAAATATAGAAATAATTTGGAGTATTTTACTATGGATTTAGTGTCTTCATGTAATCTTTATGACATAGAAGTTCTTAACAACTATGACTACGACGGTTTTCGTCTTTTGCACTGCAATATACGAAGCTTATCGAAAAATATAAATGAGCAATATGAGTTACTTTCCACTGTAAAGTCTTCCTTTTTTCATGTTATTTGTTTACGTGAAAAATTTTTGTATGACAACCAAAAAGCTCGCTTTTTGCCTGAAAATCGCGTATTTTTAGGTGAGTGTCGTCCAACGACATGTGGTTGAACTGGGGTCTATGGGCATAGTAGCTGGGCTGTATCAGAAATCATTATGTTAAGTTAAATGAATCTGAAGCCATTTCTGTGAGTCTGGTTGGTGCCTCTGGCAGGCCTCTTGCTATTACTGCAATTTATCGTTCCCTTTCACTGGACCCTGCTAGGTTTCTTGATGATTTTACATCTTATCTTCATTCACTCTCTAAATATGACCATATCATTGTAGGAGACATAAACATAAATATCCTTAAATGTTGACGTCCAATAAAATTCTCATTACAGTTATTTGGTATCAAAAGATTTACCATGTCTTACTCTGTTGTGTTGTAGGCGCCAAATATGTGGAAATGTGATTACAAGCTCTTAAAAGCTCACATACAAAAAGCCGCCGTATATTGGAATCTCTTTATTTTGATGACGTAGTCATGAAATTTCTCTTATCGACATCTTGTCAGGTGATGTTTTCATGTGAATTGAAAGGCCAATAAAAAGCTCAATATGAACTTTATCGTAGCACTAGTTCATGACAAGCACTTCGGGTTTTGCTGAAGACCCTGTATCAAATATAGATGCTCGCTACTTTACAGTTTTGTTTCGGTTTGGTCTAAGTGGCAAGTCGTAATCTGATCCTGTGACCCAATACTTCGCAAATAATTTCTGCAGCACTTTTTGATTATCACAAGTGACCAACAGGCTCGTCATCATTATCAGACAACGATATGTACTCCTTAATGATAAGGCTAAAAAATTAGACAAAATTTTACGACAAGTTATAGGATATCACTGCTAAAACTGACAGCATCACGGTGACAACAAACCAGACACGTAAGAACAATAGACATGGTTTTATTGAATGTGTGAAGTATATTTGTGAAAATATTTCGACGAATAAGGTTGCATGAAAGTGTAAACAAAAACCATCTTTCACAACTGCGTCACATTTGAGCCATTTTGGAAAGAGAATCCAAACAACGGCGGTCTAGTGTGGCTGCTATTTTCTGTTTGTTTTTTAGGTTTTAAAAGCTTGTAATCACCTTTCCACATATTTTGCACCTATGACACAACAGAGAAGGACATGGTGAATCTGTTTATATCAAACAACTGTAATGTGAATTTTGTTGCAAGTCAACCTTTACCAATGAAAGTTTTAGTTACATTGATATTTTTCATCAGTACAATTTTAGGAATTTCATTGATATTCCTACTCGAGTTACCTCTACTTCAAAGACATGTATTGATTATATTCTTGTTAACTTTGAATCAAATGATATAGTGTGTGGTCCTATTACTAGAGACACCTCCGACCACTTTTCAATTTTTGCAATCTTTCAAGATAAAAACTGTGAGGTAACTCCCAAAATATCAAAGCAATGTTTCAAAAATACCAATTAATATAATGTATAAAAGTATGTTTAAAAGTGTAAATTGGAACCCTGTATATGATGAAAGAAATGTGAATGAAGTGTATGATAATTTTGTAAAAGTATTACTTGAGGTTTATGATAAAATTGTTCCTTTCAAGAATCAGAAACAAAAAGACCTGTGTTACTAATTATATGAATAAGAGATGGTTTACAGGTAATATTAAATATGAAATAAGAAAAAAAAATTAATTTTCAAGAATTATATTTTGTTTCCTTTTAGTGCAAAGCTTAAAAAAGCGTACATTGTTCAAAGTACATTCACTAAAAAAGCTAAAAGTATACTTTATGTATAGCTAATAGCTGAATCTTCAAACTCCACTGAGATGTAGAAAATGGTTAAGCAAGCTAGTGGAATGAAAGCTATTGAAAACAACAAAATTGTTAAGCTGCTTTCAGATAGAAATGATGAAATCGTAACAAACCAGCTACAGATAGAAATAAATTTAACATTTATTTTACCCAAATAGGAGCTCAGCTTGCTAAAGCTTTGCCTGAAAGTCAAATCGACTTACATTCAATTAGGTCTAAAAGCTGTCCAAAATTTAAATTATGTCATGTAGACGAAAGTGTTGTTAATAACACTCTAACTGGTAAAAATGAAAATAAAGCTGCAGGATTTGAGTCCCGCTAAGCTTGTTAAAATGTTTGCACCCTACTTTGCATTACCCTTAATCTATATATTAAACATGGCAATTAGCACTTGCACAGTTCCTACTAACATGAAAGTTGTAAAGGTACTACCGTTGTTTAAAAAAATGATCAAAAATGGTGTCTAGCAATTATAGACCTTTGTCAATCCTACTAGTTTTTTCAAAGGTTTTTGAGCAAGTTGTGAACGCTCAGGTGCAGAATCATTTGGAAAAACACAGAATAATAACCAACCATCAAAATGGGTTTCAAAAATGGAAAGACTAGCATAATGCTCCAATAAGTTTTTCAAATCAATCTTTTTCTGCTTTAAATGGAAAAAAACCATTGTCTTAGTTGTTTTTATTGACTTCTAGAAGGCTTTCGACACCATATATCACTCTATTTTGCATCAAAAACTTACAGCTTATAATTTTTCATGTAGCACTGCAAAACTATTTAAAAGCTACCTTTCTGATAGAACTCAGTCAGTATATCTAAATAAATGGACTTCATCAGAATCAAAACAAATTGAATGTGGGGTTCCACAAGGTTCTATTCTCAGCCCTACATTGTTCCTTTTCTATGTCAATGATTTGATTTCTTATTCGAAACCCTTCTCTGCTATTTTGTTTGCTGATGATACAAATCTGTTTTTACGGACAAGAAATTAAATGATAATATCCACAAAATCAATTCAGCTTTAGATAGAGCTCAAAATTGGTGTACTGCAAAGAAACTAATTCTTAACATTGATAAAACAAATTTAATAATAATCAAAAATCATCAAAATAAATTCGAACTTAAGCAAAATGTAAGTATTAACGGTAAGTCAATCAATAAAGTTACAAATGTGAATTTGCTAAGAGTAGTAATTGGCAATTCGTTAAACTGGTCTTCTCATTTTGACTATTTGAGAAGTCAACTGCATTAAAATTTGGATACAATTTTCAAAGCCTCAGAAATTTTTCCAACCGACCTTTTGATAATGCTTTATAACAGTTTAATAAACAGTAAACTAATTTATTGTTTAGAAGCATGAGACAATGCTGCAGAGTGTCATTTGAATAAAATATTTCTGATTCAGGAACGTCTAATGCGATAATCTTCCATAAAAAAATCAAAGACCACACAGTTGATCGGTTCAAAAAGGCTAAAGTTCTTCCAATTAAAGAGTTATAAAAACTCTGTTTAGGTGTTCTCACTCATTCATCATTCTACTCTGACCCTAATGTTCAACAACACTCTTATGCTACTCATTATTTTTCTTATGCCTTACTTTACCCTAGGTCTACATCTTCAGCTGGACATCGACAGGTAACTTACCAGTTGTCCAGTATTTGGAATTACCTACCGATATCGATCATGGACATTGAAAATTCAAAGAAAATTAGGGTTGCTTTAAAGAGGCATCTGCTTGACTCATTGGGATAGCTTGAGGTCTTAATATGTGAACATTTCTACATTAAGAAAATTGTCAACTCGGGCCCTGTGCCTTGATTAGTCCTGCTACTGTGCACATGGACCTTCACCACTCCATATTGTATTATGATTGCTTATTTGTATATGTATAGTATTTAGTTTTTGTCTCTGTGCGCATATGTTTTTATGATGAAAATAAACTAACATAACATGTCTGTTAGGTTTTGTAGGTCATCATTTTTTTAAATACATTTAGTTAACATTACCACAGCCTCGAGTGTTAAGGGTGAATTTATTCAAAGCTTTTGACATAATGAGTCAAAGGTTGTGAGTATTGCGGGGAATCTGGTTCAATGAATCTAGCTGAGCTTACTAAAAATAAGCCAACCAAATAAATCATTAATAACTTAAACCATCAATAATTTCAACTCATCTAAGTTGCCCAATCAGCCTAGCTTAATAAGCGGAACCTGTCACAAAGCTAAAGACGTAAAATGAGTAGACATGTGTGTTCAATGTAGCAACGTTTGTGGCTTACACTTGTGCAAAGTTATAATATACTTGTTTAAAGCTATAAGTAGTATGATTGCCATGCCACTCAGTAGCCCTGTTAGAGTGTCTGATGTTAACTAAAGTGCCTAGACTTTAAATTGAGGCAAGTTGCAGACTAGATGCAAAATATGTTCCTTGAAGGTTTTTGTTTTGTTTTTACTAACTAGATATTAATTTAAATAAACTTACTTTTATCTTTCACTTTGCTGAGTAAAGGAATGTCAAGTGACGGAAGGACTTCATCAACCAACTGTTGTATGGTACTTTTAGTGTCATTGTGGCCTGACACTATATCACACTGCAAAATAATATGAAGCAAATAAAAGCTTTTGAATCTAAAACAAATGAAGCCATACTTTGACATATGAATGGACCAAAAATCAAGAAAATCAAAATACATGCAAACGTTCAAAGACTTTTGCTTAAGCTTAGCAGAACACTGTAGGGTAAAACCCGACAAAATGGTTTTTGATGTTGCCATTAGGTGGCAAAAAATTGTTGTCAATATCAGCATCGTTTGGTCTTTCTCATCAAATGGTTTAAAAACTCTTATAGTGTTTCAAAAATTCAAAGTGCAACTAAGGCAAAAGCTCCAAACCTAACAAAAGATAATAAAATAATCAGAATGAAACTCAGTTTGAAAAGGGGTGTATAGTAAGCTAAAGTCATTTGTGTAAAATTCCAAGTATATATTATGTTTTGTAGCATTACCAAAGTCTATGGCTCTGAGTGCGCTCTTGCGTGTTTCATCACTACTAGTCACTAGGTCCGTCTCAAAGGTAAGATTTTGATACATATTTTGGGTCACAAATTATTGTTATATTGGATTGCATATTATTACAACTAAATAAACATTTGTCATTTCAATTGCGTAGGTAGTAAATTACAACAATTAAAACAATGTTTCTTAACTATCATTACCCATCGCATCTTGCTTGTCAGAAGTTTTTTTTATAATATTGAAACAGAAATAGTTGTATTCACTTATTTGATACCAAAATTGCTTTGAGATACAAAAGCCATAACAAATGAGTTAAGTCTTGAAATACATTAAACTTATATGTCAAGATCTGACTGTGTGAGAAATATGAAACAGTTTAAAATTAACTTTTCCTTGCTTTGTTACAGTGAGCGCCTTGATGTCATAAAATTTGCATGAAAGTTTTTTGTACAAAAGGACAGACTTAATTTCCACTTTTTAACTTTTAAAAATGATTAGCATTAGGCCCCGAAATTGCCCAGGATTTTTCTGTTTTCAATCACATCGTCCTTGGCATGCATACAGATTTTCAGTTCAAGGTGCTGCAGAACTTTTACTACAAAAAATCATGAATGGGGTCTACAAAACTTTGATTGGTACAATAATCAAATGCATGGCAATTAGCTGAATGCACAATCAACAATTACTAGCACTAATCGCGCATCATCTGTCTTACCGCCAGGCTAGCCCTATGCCTGGCACGGATTTCGTACATTTTCCAACATTTTGTCCCCAGCTGGGCGTTTATTGGGCTGGTTTCTGAGAGCCAATTAGAGCTCTGATATCCAATACTCTTAGATACCATTTAGAAGGAATGAGACGGGCAATAAGCCCTTTGCAGCCATTTAAGAAACAGTATGCATACAGATGATGCCCTCGTTAACCAATAATTGCCAGTTTTAATAGTGTGAGTGTTAGCGAACTTGGACAAAGGAATGTTTCATATTTTCATATCTATTAAATTTCTTCTGAAAATTAAAATTTTTTGTCAAAAATCAGACAAAATGGCATGCTTTGCCAACAATTTACGAGTTGTTTTAAACATTAGAAGACAAATCAGAACACTCAAATTCTTCTTTTAGTTCAGTTGCATCAAGCGTCAAAGGTTCTAAACTGTACTAAAAGTATAGAAATCGTGTTTGGTCTATGCTTTGAGACAAAACAATTCAGTTGATCATTAAAAACAAAACTGAACAACAGCTGAGTTTGCAAACAGTAACAAGTAAAATCTGATTGCATGTATGTATAAATTTTCCTAATCACGGTTTTAGGCAATTATTTAAGTTACCTAACAATCTCACGCTTTGCTAAGTAGATGATACACTCAACACGCAATAGATTATGCACTTTTTTTGACTAAGTTTCCAAAACACCACTTATACCTGGTGAGCATGATCAGCCCTGGAATCTGCTTTCCGCCTGAGATTTCTCAACTGGCTCCACTTAACGAGTATTTCGTTTTCCAAAAAGTCAGTGATGATATTTTTAGTCTTTAGTCTGGCTTCTTTAAAATCTTCTTCAAGTTGCTTGTATTTTAAAGCAAGTACTTTCATCTGAAACAATTATAAGTTCAACAAAATAATTAAAGCGGTAGCAGGAATATTATTATTACAGCGTTACCTCAAATTAGCTATAACGATACTGCTAAAATTTAATATGAAAAGAGACCTGTCACAAGTCAATTAAAGCCGTGCCAATAATGTTAGGAAAAAAAATCACGCCTCACAGAAATCCAAACTGACCACATATTTATATCAAAAGCATCTGCACTTTCACTTCCCAATATTTCTAAAACAAAGAATATTTGTGCACATAATTATTATATACAACCATCTCTCACAGCTTTTGCTGCTTTCAGCATTTTAGCGTAAGAATATGGCTAGTGATTGCCAACAACTCTACTAATTTAACTGCAAATATCTATTGCATATAAATAGCAATTCAAAAACAAGAAAAAAATTATTTGTGAGCGGCTAACTAAAGTTATCAAATCTCCAAAATATTCATTAGCGGATGGTAGTGGTTAAAGGTTGACTTGCGACCAAATTCACATTACAATTGTTTGGTATCAAAAATTCCCCATGTCTTACTCTGCTGTGTAGTAGGTGCAAAATATTACGAAATTTGATTACAAGCTCTTAAAAGCTCAATATGAACAGTAATCGTCGCCATCACGAAACTGCCGTAGATTAGAATCTCTTTCTAAAAGGGCTCAAACGAGACGTACTTGAACAAGATGGCTTCTGTTTACACTTTCATGCAATCTCATTTTTTGAAATATTTTCCCAAATATACTTCATGTGTTCAATAAAACCAGGTCTATTGTTCTTACTGTTCTTGTTGTCTTGTTGTGATACTGTCACATTGAGAACTGATATCTCAAAATTTAGCGTAAAAATTCTTTTAATTTTTTAACCTTAGCTCAAAGAAGTGGTTATAATCTTCTGATAAACATGATGAGGCTGTTGGTCCTCTGTAATAGTAGAAAATAGCTGCAGAAGTTATTTGCACTGTTTGGCAGGAAGTATGGGTCCCATGATCAGATTACTACTAGACAATTAGCCCAAGTCGAAACAAAACTGTGAACTAGCAAGGATCTATATTGGGTAAAGGCTCTTTGTTAAAACCCGAAGTGTTTGTCATAAACTAGTGCTATGAGAAATTTTATATAAAGCCTTTTATAGGTCTTTTATCTCACTCGAGAACATCACGTGTCAAAGCAATAACCAAATAGATTTACTACGTCAGAGAAATAAACTGATTCCGATCTACCCCGGTTTTGTGATGGCGGCAATTAACAGCTCGTTTTTGAGCTTTTAAAAGCTTCTAATAACATTTCAACATTTAGGCACCTACAACGCAACAGAGTAAGACATGGTGAATCTTTCGAGACCGAATAACTGTATTGTGAATTTTGATGCAAGTCAACCTTCAAACAAGAAATATACTATTGTTGAGGTGGCTTATTAACTTTGCAATTTAGCCCGTAATACGTAAATTTTGTTACTGTCCAACCCTATATTTATTTGTCGGTTTGTCAGTGAATATTTGTCGGTTTTACCATGCTTGTGAATTAAACTAAAATTAAATAAGCAGTTTAATTTTTGAATTGCAATGGTCAGTTTTGCAAGATCCATTCTGCGATGCTGTGACAAAAAAATTGACGACTGCTTGACATTGGCACAACTCTTTGTAAAATCAACCATGTACAGTTCTAGTTGGAATTTCATTTAAAATCAAACCAACCTTTTAAATTAACATATGCCAAAAAGGTAGTGGTTACCAATATTACAAAAATATCATTTGTATGTATTTTGTGTGATTTAATGTATGTACTTTATTTGTTTAGTGAATTATATGTGCATATAAATTACAATACAAAATAAAGAATTTTGAAAATTCAGGCTGAATAACAACTATGCAATTTGAAATAGTTCATCATGATTCCCTTTGTGCTAATATGTTTAAAAAATTAAAACCGTCTAAACTTTACTGTGGTTAAACAATCTAAGAGAAAAAATGTCAAATTTCACATCAAACCGTCAAAACATTCTACTGCGTTCTACAATAACAAAACTTCACGGCGACCGATATCATGCTTGCCAGAAGTTTATTTTTAGGATTTCATGCTACTCCGAAGGATGAAAATGATATAGCAAGGGTTATTATACCAAAGATTATGGTGATGTAAAAAAATTTCCAATAAGATCATAATGTTTTTGAGGCACCTAAACTTTAATTCCTGACGTTTTGTTTTTGTGACACCTCGAGTTTAAGTCAAGTCATTGACTATTTTGTTAAATATTTCTACTTTGAAAATCAAATAGAAATTTTTTATCATATATCACTATAGCAAAAAAGTTTTATAAATATTTTACATTTTTTTTACAAAAAAAAATGTAAAATATTCATTTTACATTTTAAAAATGTTTATGTTAAAGATTTATGTATGTTAAAGATTTATGTTAAAGAATTTATTTATGTTAAAGATACCGAATTTGTTTACAACAAAATGTCTGCGACAAATTGTAACTCACATGCGCCCGATTTTAAATACTGCTTTATAGCATATACAACTTTTTTTCCCTTGCCTTACCCATTACTTTTTTGGTCACACTCGAGCTAAGAATAGTAAAGGTCACTGACAAAAAATAAACAATTTACATTCCACACTCTTGGTCGACCTTGTATGGCGAAAAATTTTGTATGTGAAGGTATAGAAACCATAGCAATTATATGATGCAAGCATCCTCGAATAAAAATCGTATAAATTTTGTATAATTGTTATTCATATAACTTTATATAGTTTGTATAATGTTAATTGAAAATTGGTAACAAAATAGTATGTCAATCTTAGCGACTATATTTACCTACAGTATCTTTGATGTACTTAAAGGTTATGATCTGCAATAAGTTGTAACATTATAATGTATCATGCGTCAAAACTCCAGGAAGGAGTTCCTACCTTCCAGACAGACATACATTTAATAAACTTTGAATTCACTTTAACAAAGTCTAGCTTACTAAACACAAACACGACTGAAGCATTCTAGGTTCTAGCATGTATTTTAACTATTGTACTGAATTTTAAATTTTTATCACTAAAATTTGACTATTTATCAGTTTTCATTTTCACTTTAACTAAAACTTTAAGCGAACTGTGAAACATTGTGAAACTGTTTTTTAAACTAATTCAACAAGAAAGCCTGAACGATACTGTTTTCGTAAATATGTGGATTTTTGTTAACAGGTTAAGGGAAGTTGTCAGATCTTTAGTTTAAAGAGGTGGCAACTCTAACTTTGTTACCGGTTTAAAAAAATGTCTGTTTCACACAAAATAATTAATGAACTGAAAGAACACAGTCATCGTATCAACTTCAAGCATTATAAAAATATTTTCGACGAACAGTGTTACATGTTGTAGCTGTATGTTCATGTGCGTAGCCACCGACTTTATGGCATTGCTTTTACCGGTGCTACGCATGTGCTATTGTTTTGCTTTTTTGCCACACCAAATACAAATATAAGAGCCTTGCAGGCGCGGCTGTTGGTTTCCTGCTTGGTGACAAAACATGGCCCCCAAAATACGGTCCGAAGGGTAATGTTCGAAATCCTGTTAGTCAGCCTTTAGCTAGTAAACAGCCATAAAACCAAATCCGTTTTATGGTGCACGAGTTATTTTATTTGATTTTATGTTAACGAAATTGGGTTGTGTATAGAATAAGTTGATTTAATGAGTTGACATTGGGGAGCCACTTGGCAAGAAACCTGAAGCCCATTCCCACACAAATTTTGTTTGGTGGGCAAGTCTTGATAGCTCCGAAGAAAGATTTAAGCAAAATAGTTTCCCTAGTTCCTAACGTTGTGATAGCTGATATCGGCTATTGCAATGAAGTTGAACCGATATGTGTTTCTATTCTACTAGTCTATTTGCAACTATACATGTCATATACAAAGTTGCGCTGGCTCTCAATGTTTTAATCACAACTAAGTGTTGCAGAATTCTATCACCAAACATTCTGGCAATTGGACCATTTCCAACAGCAAAGAAGAATTGCTAATGATAAGAAATACCAATAATTTCTCATAAAAGTTACTAAAGCTCTGCAAAAATTTATTTTTAAAAACCTAATAAGTAAATTGGCAAATTTAATATTCACAAGATGAATGATTCACTATGGATTTAATTACTGACTATTTCATTGGAACAAAAACAATCATAATTTTTTCTATTAACATGGTAACCTGCTCATCTCTTTTCTTATAGATCGTGTGCACCATCTCAGTTGTTTCTTGGTCATACTCAGCAAGTGTTTGAGAGGTGAACTTGAAGATTTGTTCTAAACCTTCCTCCTTCTCAATCATCCCTTTCTTTAGCTTGTTGGTCTCATCATTCAGAAGCCCAACAAGGTCCTCCAAAGGCATCAGCTGATGGGAATCTCCTGCACCAAACAAATTTAATATCATTTTAAAGTGATACGCTTGAATTAATATTCATCACTAGGTACTCACAGCTCAATGATTATACAAATATTTTAATGCTGATTTGCATTGGTGAAATCAGCATTTGGCACAAAGTTAAAAAAAAACTACTCTTGCGTGCTATTTAAGGAAAAATCAAAATATTTTTAAGGTTTAGGTAGATTTTAGATATAAAATTGTAAGAGATTACCAATTGGTGTACACAAATTGGACACAAAATTGCCGATGCAGTCTTAAAAGTGGTGAACCCTGAAAGATAATAGCAGACAAAATGAAACAAGACAATTTGACGTAATATTCTTAGTTGTTTTATTTACATTCTTAGATATATCACAGACGAACATTTAGCAGCGCTTATATTACTGATTACCACACAATATTTAATAAAATGGCTAGTTACCACCAGTACAACTTCCAGGAGAAGCGACACATCCAACGCAAATCATCTTTAAGCATTTCCTGCATCCCATGTTGATTGGTTTGTTGTTATGATCAGCACAGACTCTGCTTTGCTGGCTTTTTAGCAGCTCGTACTGCTCCATAGTAATAGTTGAATGAGGTTCTTCAAACTCATCATAGAACTCTTTGTGTAACTAAATTCAAAGAAAAAATTTATTTTTCATGAATTGAAGTTTAACATCCTGGCAGTCAGATCACATCAAACACCAAAATAAATCGCCAATGATAAAAAAATATTAATAATTTCTGGTAGCTCTACCGAAATATTGTGCAAAACTATCCTTAATATCTTTTTACGGTGCTAGCTAAAGTAGAACTTGATGCTTTTCATAATTACGACACTGTTTTATTTATTGCTTTCATTTTTGACTAGGTTAGACAAAGTTTTTAAACTATTTCGCTGACTTAGACCGTCTACATACCATGAAAACTGTGTCATAGCATATCCCCTGCTTAAAATTCGTGTTGTTCTTTATGGTTTTTGATTTCGCTAAACCTTTTACGATACTTTAATTTATTAGTAAATGTGTATTCTAACAACTAATTCTCCACTAGCGCACTTTCTATAGGATTGGTCATCCTATTAAAAGACAAGATTTTTGCTTAACATGTATGTCCAAGCTGTACATGCGCCTAAAGTTCCCTTTATTTACCCACAAATGGTTATTGTAATTACATAACCATAAAAGTTTGTTGTGTCAAACGTTTTTCAGAACTTTAATGTCAACTAGTTCAGAAGTGCATGAAAATACTTAACGTCAAAATACCTTGTAGAAGATATTGAACCACCCGAAATAACTAAAAAGAGTCTAAACAGAAGCGATGATAAGAATGACCTATGCCAAGAGAAAAAGGCAAATATAGAATTGTTTATAATTAATTTTTGCATGCGTTAAAAAAGTAATATGCTGATGCTGGCTGTTTTTTAATATATATTTTTAGTTTTTGTTAGACTATATACATATATAAATATTTTGTTTTGGCACTTTTGTTTGTCTGTCCTTTTAGGCATCCTGCTATGAATATAGTTTAGTATAGAAAATTTCCTTACATACTGGTGTTGGACTCACAACATCCAATTCTGAAAACATGCATTTATCGTGTAAACTACACAGTCCAACTGGATGTGCCATAAAATACACATGTCAATCTCTCATTGTTTTGCATTTACCACTGCAGCTAGTAATTAGCGTGCAGACATACAAAAAATCAATGCCCGTATGGGAAGAAAACGCCTGAGCTTAAATGGCTGAAAAGGCTACTGCAAACAGTATAAATTTGTATTAGGCACTGCATCCAGTAAATAAATAGTTAAAAAAAGTTAATGCAACACACATAAATACACAAAGTACTGGGAAATGAGCAAAGCATTTTGATTTGAAAGTTATAAAGTTTAATTTCGTATATGCTGACTAAATAAGTTTTTAGCACAAAAAACATTTTTGATACTGGTGCGTTGCCCGATATTTAACTAGTTATTATATAACTAAAAATTTCCAGCTTGGTACCATGAAGTTGATAACATCATAATCAATATCTAAACTCAGTTTATGATAGATCAAGGCTCATAACTCATCTTCCGCAAATAAAAAAAGTTTGGGCTTCCCATTTTAACAAAAACATCAATTGTTGTGATGAACTTATATCCAACACTGTTAAATACACTCATAAATATAAAATATTTAGAAGTTTCTGGTACTGGTGTAAAAAATTAATAGTTTTGACAAACCGAGCACAAACTATAACATCTTCGTAAATTAATTTTTTGAATTTAACACTGATTTGTAGCAAAACTTCTCTGATGCGAAATGATTTTTTGTTCTAAGATCTATAAGATATTGTAGCCGAGTTATAGCAGCTTTAAATCCATGTCAATGGTTCAAAATGTTATACTCATTTGCAAGGTTTGCTTAGCCATTCTGAATGATATGCACTTAGCTACAAAGGGGCTAATGGAAAGCATAAAAAGCACAGTTTAAAATAGCTGAAGGATAATAAAAAACGCCTTCTACTGCTTCTATAATTAGATTTTTAGTTTATATCCACTGGCCTTTTGCATTAAAAGCTCAGAAGTTTTAGCCAGTCTCTTTAGTTTCTAACCCAATCACTTTGTTAGTACCATAATTCTATTGTCAGGAGATTTGATAACACCTGTGGGCTAATATCACATAGTTTTGCAGTAGATGCTCGATGCGATACATCTAAATATATTTTTAATTTCAAACCAATTAACCATTTCAGACTGCAATTTCGTGAGAATATGAATCATCATGAGAAAGGCCTGGCAATAAAAACTCTCTACATGAAGCAAACTCTTAATAACAAATGAGACATGTGTTAACAGCTACATTGTGCCATTTGTTGGAATAAAAAATGTGTAAACAAATTGTTACCTCATGGTGCTTGGCACAGAAAACTTTATCACATGAGACACAATAAGAAAGTGCATTTTGATTGGCTTCTCCTTTCTTTAAGCAGACATCACAGGATGTTGGCTTTTCTTTGGTTACATCATATGATGGAAGCATATCTAGTGGCACCTCACAGACTACTCTGTAACATAGGGTTAACTTTTCCAACTTATTCATGAGTTATCAGACAGGTTTCCACAACTTCAACTTCATTTATTTAGCAATGATCAATACTTATAATCTGGCAAGAGACTGCAGATCAACCTGTCTTAATAATCTATAAACAGCAAGTTTCTTCCATGTTAACATATGTTTTTAAAAAGCATAAACTTTAACTTCAAATGTTGATTGAATGCGTTTTTGTTGCAACTGCAGCTATTGGCCATTGCTTTACACACACAAAAATGACAATGGCAATTGCTTGCTAACAAAAAAATGAGCAAGGTTGACCAAAATGAATTTACAAGAATTTTTAGTAGTACCAAGTTTCCCTACATTTTTTGATATATTTAGAGTTTAGTACCAAAATCATTTTTCAAAAAAGATTATTAGTACTTTTGAACCTACTTGCATTGCTGTTTTCAGTAAAGGACGTGGCAAGTCACAGATAAACAAGCATAAAAGCAAGCTCATAATTCTAGACAAACTGAATTATTCAGTCAATAAAAAGTTTAATTACCGAAGCGAGTATCTTGTACATTTCAAAAATGTCGCTACGTAAAATAGTGTTTTATACCATTCCTACAAACTATTACATGTGTTGGAAAACAAAGACTAGTCTTTGTTTTCCAACACATGTTATAGTTTCATCAAACTTGATGCAAGTCTTTGTTTCATCAATTTATTGATGAAATTGACAAATCAAGTATTGTCAATTTTAACCCTTTCACTTCCAACCATGTACAAATTCGGTTATCGGTCTTGTGCCAGCCATTTTTACCGAAAATTGCCGATATTGCTTCATGGTATGTATACATTAATTGTTTTCATTTTCAGTTTCTAGCTAGAACAATTTTGTCACATATTTTATTTTGCCAACATTTTAACCAACATTGCTATGCAAAAATTCAATGAATCTATACTTTGTGCGATGATAAAGCTATGTAAAGCTACAATGGATGCGAAGCTAAAACGATCCTCCGCAATATGCCTTACTCCTACAAAACTATTACTTTCACCACAATCAAAAACAGTGTTGCTACTTTAATTATCTGTATAATCACAAAAATCTGAATCTGAATTAGCTATGATGTCATCAACATAACTAACTACATGTTTTCTAACTCGCGCTCGGTACTGTGGTGGATGGCGTCCCCTTACTTGTAGCCAAGCCCAGCCAAAGCCGTGCTGAGTCCAGACCGAGCCGGGTCCAGCCAAGTAGAACGGAGGCGGAGCTTACTAGCTATATAAGCTCAAACATTTTTGTAGAAGAGCAGAGCCGTTCTGAGCCTGTTCATAGCCTGTTACTTGATCAATATTGTACAACTTATGAACTAAGCAGAAATATATGTATAAACCCATGCACCGAGTCTTGTACAGGTGGAGGAAAGTGAAGGTCGCACAAAACCTTTACACTAGTGGCAGCAGTGGGGTAGCTGACGATCCCAAGAACTCAACCACAGGAATCGCATCAGGATCACTGGACACTGGGAGGAACACTGGACTATGGATGAACTGGGCTGCCTGAAAAACGGCAACACTACTCCTACTAGAAAAACTTCCTGACAACAGGAAGAAACCGAGAGCTGTGGAGAGCCCTGCAGTATCGGACCCAGTAGATGTACTGCTCTGGGAGCAGAAACTTACTAAAGGCATTGCCAGGACTTGAGTGAGGAGGCAGCAAGCTGTTACTGGAAGAACCTCCTACAGGAAGAAACTCAGAAAGGAGCTAACAGCCACAGATACAGTAGAGGCACTGCTTTGGGAAGAGAGCAAAAACCTACTGAAAGCAAGACCTGGCCAATAGGAAAACAAGAAGTGCTTATCCGAGACCCGACCTACTAGTCGAGGCACTATAATGGGTACTACTGATGCCAAGGGCTAAGGAACCGGCACCTCATTTTAGGACTCCCAAGTACACGGGAAAGGGAGATGTGAAGTACTTCATTGGTCACTTCATGGGGGTAGCCGACACCAACCAGTGGACAGAAGGAGCAACCTTATTGCGCCTCCGGGAAGCACTGGGCAAATAGGCTGAAGACAGCGGACTTGCCGAGGACCAGGAGGCCATTTCCAATGCCCTACGGGCAAGATTCGGGCTATCCGCCAGGCGCTAAGCAAGCTCAACGCCCTTAGGCGAGAGAAAAGAACGACACTTCGGAAGCATGCTATATAGCTCGAGAGGTTGGTACATATTTCGTCCGGGGACCTGCCAAATCGACACCAAAATAGTATGGCTATGGAGACCTTCTGCGGCTCACTAAGGAATCCTGCCCTTCAGCGACATCTGTTGGCCGTACATACGCCCACGCTTGCTGATGCTGTACAGGCCAAGAACGACTACCTCCAGATTCAAGGAGGCAAGCACAAAGCCACCTGATTTTCGGTACGAACCCTAAAGTGAGGAACCTCCGACCAGGTGAACTCGGCCAAAACTGATATTATAGGATGATTAGCCCAGTTGGTCCAAACTCTCACGGACTAAGTGGAATGGCTCCAGGAGAAAGTGCGCACTCCAACCAAAAGGAAAAGCCAGCCAGTTACCCTTTGCTGGGGATGTCGGCAACCGGAGCAAGTACAGAAAAATTGCCCTTGCTACACCAAACTGGCTCCGAGAACGAAAAACGGCTACCGCAGTAGCTCCGACTACTGGCTGTGCCAAGGCCAAACCACCCCAAAAAACAATAGGAATGCAAGGGATTCAGTGACAGCCGACAATTGGTCTCAACCAGCAAAGAAAAGGCCGAGGAAATATTTTTCACAGGAAAGGCCTGTAGAAACGCGAAACTATTACCACTCTTTGAGTGAAGCCAATCTGGACATTCCCACTTTCCCGGATACTGTTTACACTCCTTCGTACGGACGGCAAGGACATAGCCCAAAACGAAGGAGGGTGACTTCCAAATTCCCTCCACTCCAGACAGTGAGAACCGCCCCACTGGACCGGATGGTCGGAAGCCTGCCTTAAAGGCGGCAGGGCCGACCCTCCTTCTCCGCCTTGGGGATGGCAAATGCAGGAGCCGTGGGTCTATCCAGAACGCAGAACGGCTGAGGGACCAACCCTGCTCTATCGCAAAAAGAAAGGCTCCTAGGCCTCCCGGAAGATGTCTTGAAAGACGCCACTAGGGTGCAAGCCCTCAGCCGGCCTCACTACACCAATTATTTCCTCTCAGGAAGAATGGAGGGGCGGCCCATCCAGTTTCTTTTAGACACAGAATGGACCACCAAACTGATCAATAAGGTTTTTGACCGATTGCCAGGAGCCGTTCGAAACCAACTCGTTGAGAGTGACAGCCACGGACTATTGACTGACAGGACACGGCTCCCTTCTACGGGATAATCTGAGTGGCCATCCGCCTGAGGGATGTAAAGACAGAAGAAGTATTTGTGGTTAGCCATCTGAGCGAGGATGCCATACTCAAAATGCCATTCTTCGCGGCTCATCAGTGCTGTCTTGAATTCGAGCAACGGGTGGTCCAAGTGGATGGCAGACAGCTAGTCTGCACAGATCGACATAGGCAGCTGCTACAGAGCAAGGTAAAAGTAATAAGGGGGTAGTGGTTTGTGCCCGGACACACCCGGCATCACCAATTAATGCCCCATGGGACTAATCGAAGGATTTCCCGACGGGCCTTCGATAGCAAGTAGCCTGGATCAGCCGGGACCCAAGGAACAGGTCATCTCCTGCTGCATGAATGCTACGGAGTGGCCATTGACTTTCCGGTCCGGAGCCACTATCAGCACTTACACGGGAGTGGAGACCCCACAGGTCAAAGAGGACAATCTTTTACTGTGTTACCCTGATCCGACTTCAATCAATGGGATGCTGGCTCACCTTGAAGAATTGTACCAGGTGGCCCGGCCGAACTCTGACGGGACGGTTCAAACGGCGAAGTTGGCTTCCTTGCTGAGTTGATATGCCATCGTATTCAGTATGGGTGACGATGACGTAGTGAGGACCACCGAGGTGGAACATTTCATTCCACTTAAGGAAGGCACCCGGTCGATTCGGCAACCCCTCCCCCCCCACAGACTCGCACCGAAGAAGGAGGCCGAGGCCGAAAGGCAGGTCCAGTATCTTCTCAAAAGGGGGCTTATCGAGACGGCTAGAGGAGCGTGGAGCTCTCCCGTGGTTTTGGTCCGGAAGAAGGACGAGAAGCGGTGCTTCTGCATCAACTACCGGCGTCTAAACGCCGTCACCGCGCAGGACGCCTACCCTCTACCCCGGATTGTCAACAGCCTAGACGCCCTGTCCGGCAACCGGTATTTCAGCAAACTCAACCTGGTGAGCGGGTACTGGCAGGTACTCCTAAATGCAGAAGCAAAGGAGAAGTCGGCTTTTTCAACACGGTCCAAATTATGGAAATGAAAGGTGTTGCCTTTCGGACTGACGTCCGCCCCTGCCACCTTCCAAAGACTCATGGAACACGTTCTACACACCCTCCACTAAAGAACGCTGCTACTATATCTGGATGATATTATAGTCATTGCCCCGGACTTTGATACGCATCTGCACTGGCTGGAGGAGGTCTTCAAGAGACTCCACAAGGCCGGGCTGAAGATAAAGCCGTCCAAGTGCGAACTATTGCAACCCCACATCCGCTACCTGGGCCACATAGTAAGCAAGAACAGAGTCTCTACAGACCCCGACAAGGTGAAGGCAGTCACGAAATGGCCGATCCCGCGCGGAGTGAAAGAACTTCAAGGATTCCTCGGGACGGTCAGATACTACAGACAATATATCCCGGAGTTTGCCACTATAGCGCGTCCCTTGCACCGACTGACTGCAAAAGAAGAGCCATGGAAATGGACAGAAGGGGAACAGATCGCTTTCAACTCGCTGAAAGATAGTATCAGCACCGCCCCAATCTTAGGCTACCCAAATCCCCGGAGACAGTCCATCCTGGACACAGATGCCAGTGAATGTGGAGTGAGGCCATACTGTCCCAAGTACAGGAGGGCTGCGAGAGGGTCATTGCCTACTACAGTAAGACCCTCAGCCTCTCAGAACGCAATTACTGCGTCACTCGACGGGAGCTGTTTGCGATGGTAAAGGCAGTTAAACACTCTCGGTCGTATTTGTATGGCCAGTAGATCCATCTACGGACGAACCATGTGTCACTCCGGTGTCTATGCAGAAGGAGGGAACCCTCGAAAAAGGTAACTCGGTGGCTAGAGATTCTTGCTAAGTTCCGCTACGTTTTGGAGCATCGGTCAGGGACTCACCAAAAGAACGCAGAAGGGTTAAGCAGGCAAACCTGTGAGGACTGCCGGCAATGTGCGAGCGTCAAGCAGAGGGAAGAGAGCCCCTCATGGAAGGAGTTGGCGAGGGAATAAGGGCCGTTAGCCGTGTTGGTACCGACCAGTTGCCTGGATAGGACTCCCGCTCTCGAAAGGGCGGGATCAACCCTGGACAACGTCGCATACCCCGGAAGGCCGGCCGTCAACTTGCATGGGACTCCCGCTCCAACAGTGGCAGGCTTGAACATGGGTGCCAGAGGTTCCTCTGAGGGGCTACTGGTTTTGCCAGGGATGACAGGACCAAAGGGCTAGTTGGCAAGGACACAGGCAACCTGACAAGGACCAGTGGCCATCATGTATCATGCCATTGCCACAACAGAAGAGGTGCCAGTGACACACCTGGAAGTCAGAAGCAGAAAGCTGGGTATCCTGCATCACATGCGAGGCTCCTGTTTCATATTACAGGATGGCATGCTGGAAGCAGTCGTGGCCCCGCAGGGCCACACCAGATCGTGCGACATCTGCTCTTCGGCAATGCAAGAGACCACGGTGTGGCTAACGTACGCCCTGGCTCACTCTGGGGTGCGAAAAACGATAAGCCGCCTCCAGCTGACTTGGTACTGGCCCAGACTGACGGCCACAGTCACTCGGCTCATCAAGAGTTGTTAGGTGTGCCAGGCTGCAAAGCATAGAGAGACAAAGGCAGCCGGAGAGAAAAAAGGGCTCTACGCCAGACGAAAGGGGCAGAAAAGGGCCGCAGAAAGGGGCCGTGGACCGGTTAGGGCCATTTCCGGTCATGCCTAAGGAAACAAGTGGATGCTAGTCCTCACCGACCATTTAACCCGATGACAGAACGCACTGGCCTCTGACGTCGCAGCCCCGTTGGTCGCAAGCACACTGGATGAGCAGGTCTTCTGCTACCCGAGGTTACTTGAGCAGATCCACACGACCAGGGGGCGCCGTTTGAGAGCCAACTGATGGCTGAGCTGTGCCAACTCTGGAACGTGGGGAAAACCCATACAACTCTTTATCGCTCACAGGCTAACGGAATCGTTGAACAGAACGACCGGGGACTCAGAGACCAATTGCTGGCACTACTCCTGGCCCGGGGACAGGAAGAGTGGGACCTGCTGCTATACCAGCTGATGAGGGTGTGCCGAGGCACCCTCCACTCTGCAAACGAAGAAACCGCCGACATGTGGATGTTGCGACGGAAGCTAAGGTTGCCGAACCAGCTGGAAAGCTATCCACCACCGACCGAGTTATCTCTTGCCCATGAGCACGCCCTTAAGGTGCAGCGGAGGCTGCAGATGGTTCACGGGGTGCTAAGACAAAGTCAAATGGAGGTGAGACAGAAGGACCAGGAGGAGCCACCGATGTACGCCCCAGGTGACTGGGTATAATCACGAATAAACGCCGAGACGGGGAGAAAATCCCAAGCTCCAGACGAAGTTCGTGGGACCATACCAAGTCCTGAAAGCCTGGGCGAAACACACATATCTAGTGGAACGACAAAGCCAATCATCTATTCAGAGTAAAGGAAAGCTGAAACCGTATCATGCTTGCCCAGAAAGGTTAGGGCAAGCCCTGGCCACCCTGGAACCAAGGAGGGGTCCTAATATGAAATGAGGTCTACCCAGAAGGCCAGAGAGGAGGCAGGAGGAGGTCATAATATACCCTTTACTCATAATGCCAGCTCCTAGCTAGGAAAAGTTGCTACTAGAGGCTGTAGAAAAACGAAGGCAGGAGATAACTCCGGGAGAGAATCTGGCCGGATCGGAGAAAGGAGAAAACAAAAGACGCACTTCGAGTTCCAAAGAAATTCATCCGGCCACACGAGAAAAAGTTCCGAGAGAACCTGAAGCAAACCCGGTGGAAACCGAAGAGGCCACAACACCAGATCCCATAAACCCCGCAATCCAATCAACTCTGGTCTGTCACAATCCGAGGCCAGACTGAATAACTAAGAAGCCGGAGCGGTACGAAGATGGTGAATGTTGTTCTATGGAATTGCCGTAAACCGGTCCGGAGGTCGCCCGGAAAGTTGTAAATTGGTTCTCACGGACGCAACCAAGAATTTCCTTTTAAAGCACTTGTTTTCTCTGGCGAAATCAGAGCACTGGAAAAGATGAATAGCAAAGGCAACACATCACTACAGGACTTACTGACTTCGGTCATAATTAGCTTGAAAGAAGCTGGATAAGGAATGGAGAGGCCAACATCGGCAACCGTGGTGGCCTACAAGGCGGACGACACGGAGCTGGATATGACATGACAACCGAACTCTGCCGCATTAGAAATTTCCGAAGAAGGAGCAGAGGCACTGTTAGATGTCACCCTAACCCAGGAGAGAGTGGAGAACTTGCTCAACGAAACCATGCCAGGCGATGTGGAAGAGTGCCGGATGGCTGCTGTGCGCACTATGAGGAGACCAGTCAGCCTCCCCTCAACGGAGTTGTCCGCTTCTCCGCCGGCTGTTACCGTTAGAGAAAGCACGCCCGTAAAAGAGCCAGATCCAGAAGAAACCAGGCTGTGGAAGAAGACGATAATAAGGACTATTAAACACCTGTCTTCCCGGACTGTCTCACGAGCAGAGGAACATGTGAAGGACAGGGGTTGCCGGATCTGCTAGTTTACAACCAGAACCTGGCGGATCCACTTTCATGTCCTACAACACTATGCCGTGTTTGTGTGCCCCTGTGACTGGCAGCACAGGTCGAGAGATCAAATGCTATTACACCACGCTACTCACCAGCAGGGAGGAGTGGAGCCGGTGGTATATCTGGTCAAACAGGACTCCTGGGAGCAGTTGTCCAAAAAACATGCAGGGATCTCTGACAATGACTGCCTGCACTTCCACTACTAGCGGAAGGAGGCGACATAGCCCGCGAAGAAGCGTCCAGCAGGCCAGGACTCAGCTATGTGATGTAATGTGATAGTAATGTGATATATTATTTAAAATCTTTAGTTAAAATGGTTGCTGATACACCAATAGCCACTTAAATAAGGGCAACCTCAAGCAATTCCTAAAGGAACTCAGTCTGAGGTTCCCATTTTACCCCTATGGTTTGGCGATCTTGCAACTGGTGTTTGCAGCATATATGGGAGGTAGGCTTGCAACCTGCCGCTACATCCCTATGAATAACGCATTGTATTTTGGACAGAACCCATGTCACTTTAATAGATTGTTTATAATACCAAAGCACAATGCTTACTCGTCTCACTGCAGTCCTCATACTTAAACCGTAGCTGTCACATACAACTTTTATCGTAGTTTCTAGGTACATCAGCCACGCTGATTCCGATTTTGTACTCAAATTAAAGATTGGTCCACTAACCTTCAAAGTCATTTAATCAGTGTGTTAACGTTAGAGCAGTTAGTAATCAATATGTGGAACTCATATACGTGTAGTTAACTCGTGTGAGTGTAATGATTTTATGTGGGGTAACCGAATATCTAGAGATAATTACATGGAGAAGCAGTCGCTACTTGCTTGTGTCATAAACACTTCTATAGTTCTGACTAAACTTAAGGTTAAATAAGGGTGTTCAAAAAGTTTCAAGGCTTTTTGAAAGGACTAGCCATACCTCATTTTTACTTTAGAATAATTTGTACAGATATATTGACATTTTTCTAATCAATACCCAAAATTGAAGTGCAAACACTTTGTCACTTACCTGCAATCTTCCCATGGACATATCAGCATGTTATTCTCATCATGAAAACCAGTCAGGCATTCCAGGCAATGCACATGGTTGCAGGTAAGTTGACAAGGGTTGGGAAGAGCCATCCCTTGTCTCAAACAAAAACCGCATTCCACAGCGGGTGGGACAACCTCTTCCATCTCAGCCATATCTATAGATGCAACTTATACAAAATGTATGTAATTACCTTTTTAAATAACAAGGTCAACCCGTAAAAGTCCAAAAACACTCACATTGCTTGCTTTTGCTTTTTGTTAAATATTATGATGTCCCATTAGCAATTTTAACAGATAAAAAAAAGTTTTCAGAGCAGATTACTTTTATATATGAATTTTGTTGCTCAACATGATTAAGTTTTTATATACATTTTAGTTTCATAATTCTAAGAAACATGTTGGTAACCCAAGCATGGCTGAATGTGGTCAAAGAGTAAATAAATACATGTGGTTGTAACTAAACTCTTAGAAAAGTTAAACTTTTTTAACATTATAGTTAGTTTTATGAACAATTATTGATATTTTTCCATCATTTGCCATTAGTTTTGGTGTTTAAGGTGATCTGACTGCCAGATTATTTCAAGATTAAAGTCAAATAAATTATTTTTGGTTAAATGTTATGAAGGGAATTACGGCACGAAATAATATTATTAGTTCCTGTAATTTCCGCAGTTGATATCATCTAATCAATTCAAGCTGCTACTTTATGTGTCTCGATAATGTTGTTATCTTCTCAACTATACATATCATAATAAAATTTAGTTTGATCTGAGCATTTAACTGTGATCAAAATTTTTCAATTCTAACCTCGTAACATTTTAGCATTCAGATCATTTGAAAGATAAAAAATAATCAAATGTGATGAAAAGAATTCAGGTATGGTCAGAAATAGCTCCTGATAAAGTTCACTAACATTGTTTGCAAATTTAACCCCGGTGCCACCGGTGGTCTTGGTGGCAGCGGGGTTAGTCATATTATCACGGGTGACCTTAACATCGATACTCTAAAATCAAGCTCATCTGACTATTTGGATATCATACACCAATATAATTTTTCTAGCATTATCTCCATTCCTACTCGTGTTACTAATACCTCTCAAACTTGCATTGACCATATTTTGAACAACTTCTCTGCCCCCAACTTAATGTGTGGAACCATTCTTAAAGATACCTCAGATCATATGCCCATTTTTGCAGTTTTTGATAATATTTTAGCACTAATGAAAATATGCTTTTTGCCAAGCGATGCTATAGAAATTATGACATATTAAAAGTGCAGAAAACTCTTGGTAATGTGGATTGGAACCTCCTTGTTTATCATTGCCTAGACCCTGACACTGCTTACAATAATTTTGAAGACAAAATTTTGGAAATCTTTAATCATTTTGCTCCAGCAAAAGAATTTGCTGTGTCTAAAAGGAAAAAATTTAAAAATCCATGGATTAACCAAGCGCTTCTAAAAGAAATACGAAAAAAAAGCCTACTATTTCAAAAGCATAAAACTTACCCCTTTAGCCCGTTATTAAAACCTAGCTATATTAAACAACGAAATAAAGTGTCTAGCTTAATAAGACAGGCTAAAACTGACTATTACACTCAATTAGTAAATGATTTGACTGGTAATCCTAGAAAGCTATGGAAAGCTATAATTGAAGCTTGTGGACGCAAAAATAGCTGTCATTCAACTATTGAAAAGCTTATAGATAATGATAAACACACCTTTTGTGAACCCTTAGATAAAGCAAATTCTTTTAACACATTCTTTACTGAAATAGGGCCAAATTTAGCTAAGAAAATTCTATCCTGTCCAAGCTATCCATTCTCTGAGCAAACGCAACATAAACCATTTACTTTCCATCTAATTGATGCTGACTTGGTTGCCAAACTCTTAAAAAATTTAAATGAGCACAAAGCTGAAGGTATCGATGGAATTCCTGCGAGGTTAGTTAGGGATAGTGCGGACTACATTGCCGCTCCTTTAGCACACATAATAAATCAATCTATCCTGACTAGGTCAGTGCTTCTAAATTGAAATGTGCCAAAGTTTTACCTATATATACAAAACAAAGGTAGTAAATCCAGTCTAACTAATTATCGCCCTATTTCCATACTCACATTTTTTTCTAAAGTGTTCAAATCAGTATTAAACACCCAGCTACAACTGCACATTCAAGAAGAAAATATAGTATCTAGCTCCCAATATGGTTTCCAATCAAACAAAGGTACTCACCATGCTTTAATAGAATTTGTGAACAATGCATTTGCAGCGCTAAACTCCAGCTTGGTGATTATTGGTATATTTATAGACTTTTCGAAGGCATTTGATATCCTTGACCATACGACCCTCTTGCATAAACTTCAAAACCTAAACTTCAAATACAACTCTATTGATCTAATAAAACACTATTTAACTAATAGAACACATTGTGTAAATGTAAACTAAGTCACATCTCAGTCTCTAAACATTACCTGTGGGGTACCCCAGAGATCTATCTTGGGTCCTACCTTATTCCTCCCCTATATCAATGACTTAGTTCAAAGCGCAAATTCTTTTGAAACAATTATGTTTGCAGACGATACCACTTTATTTTTTGAGAGTAACAATCTAAATAGAGACATGGCTCAAATCAACCTGAACCTAGAGAAGTTAAAATTTTTGTGTTTTGCTAATAAACTGACGTTAAACGTAGATAAAACTAATTATCTGATAATTAAAAATCCCCAGAACAAATTTCAATTAAACAAAGTGGTTTATTTAAATGACAGACAAATGAATTACTCAGATAACTTTAAATTTCTTGGAATTATCATTGATAGCTCACTAAGCTGGAAAGACCATTTTGACAGCCTCCGTTCAAAACTTAGACAAAGCTTGGGTCTGATTTATATAGCATCAGGATTATTACCTAGAAATGTTTTGATTTTGCTTTACAACAGTCTGATCAACAGTAAAATTATCTATTTTATTGAGGCTTAGGGAAATGCACCACAGAGTCAACTAAATAAATTTTTGGTAATTCAAAATCGACTATTGAGAATAATTTTTAATAAACCCCCACCTATCATATTTCTGATCTTTACAAAAAAGCAAATATTCTACCTATTCATGAATTACATCTTTTACGTATTTGCACATTGGCTCATTCTGAATTTAAAAGCTATATTAAATCTAAGCCAGATCCACTTTATGATACCAGAAACTCTCAATTTTCTCTTCCCTTGCCACCTTCGACCTCCGCTGTTAGACAAAGGCGTTGTGCTTACCAGCTAGTGGCTGCCTGGAATGGACTGCCGGTCAGATTGAGGCGGATTGAAAATCACACTGTTTTTCGAACTACTCTGAAACAATGGCTCCTTGACTCTCTGACATAGCTGTTTTTTTGCAGCAAATGAACTTTTGTTTTTGTCGACTGTCTACCCGGGCTCTGCACCTCGACTAGCTATGCTATTGTGCATGTGGGCCCTCATCATTAAATATAGATTGATTTTTCTATTGTTTTTTTATTCTTTGATGAAAATACAAACAAACAAACAAATTTAGCTAACTGAAGCGCGTTTTATAGTTAAGGGTGGCTATTACAGTAAAATATCTGCAAACGCTGAAGAGCTATTGTAACATATGTTCAACTCCAACTAATCACTCTTGATAAGTTTTTTCTACTAAAGAGCTTATAGCATCAGGTTGCTAAAACAAGTTTCAGCTTTGAATTTAAATTATCCTCTCTTTTAATTGCCTAACTTGTTTACTTCAATGTTAATTTTATATATTTTGTGATTAGGCTTTTGAAATACAGTCATTTTTATTGTAAGAAAAATATAAGTTCCCGTTCCTGTTAATTATACAAAGTGTGTGGTATACAAAGTGTGTGTCAGGATAGATAACTTCTTTTGTCGAGGATGTGTTTATGCGAAAACACTTCAGATAATAAATTGGTATATATGTCTGCTAGTAGTAATACCAGACATACTGCTACATCCAAAGGAAAGTGTTAAATGCAGATTAGTAGCAGTCAACTCACGACGCTCAAGCAATGCAGTCAGCTAACCTAGTGTTGCCCTGAAAAACTCACCAATCAGCTCACTAGGGATTGTCTATTAAAATCAAACACTGTTGAGCTGTAAAGTATCTATATCATTCATTACATGCAACGTGACTTTGTATGATAGAAGTATTATTTATTTAAAGTAGTTTATTTTGGAATTGTTATTTATCATTTATGGATTATGAGTTATTTCTTTGTTCTGGGTAAACCAATCTGGGTAATTCAAATGAACTCGATGTCCAGACTGATTTCATTAAGTGATGACATGATATTATCCTATTGTATTGGTTCCTGCGACCAACACGTAGAGGCGACTAGGTCGGCTTACTCTACCGGTCTGCATTCACCCTTCACAGGGGCTGTGTACTGGTTTCCCGTGACCAACACGCGGAGGCGACTAGGTCGGCTTACTTCACCGGTCAACATTAACCACCTTACACAAGGGATTGCACCCAGAGGGGTTTTATACTAGGTCGACAAGGTCGACCGGAGGTCGACAGTGTTTTTACGAGTTTATCCCCACAGCACAGTCCATAGACTAGGTCTTTGGAGATAGCTATATGCCTGGGGTGGTTCTGGTATCACGCAAGGTAGCAGAAAGAGTATGGTTCCAAATGCACTGCATATATTGAACAAACATAAAGAGCCGAGGCCCTGCCTTAAGTACATCAAATTATGCAAATGAGATGCTAAGACCAGCCTCCCTTAGGGGCGTGGTTACAAAAGGATAAAAAGGGAACATAACTCCAGTTAGAAACTGTACAAGAAGGATAGGAACTTGGTGTTCCACCACACACGCCACCCCTATAGACGGCAATCGGCTATAATAAAAAAAAAAACAAAAAAAGAATAAAATACAAAAGAAAAACACAAACAAACTAGAATACACTACAAGATAGGGATAGTCAATGTCTTTAACGGGATTCGTGTCGCAATCTTTCACTTGGTCGACATCCGGTCAGCCAACTCCTCCAGGCGACGGGCCGTCCGTCTGAGGCTAGAGGCCTCCTCTCGAAGGGCGTCCACCGTGGCTCGGGGTCGGACATCTCCCAGTCGGCTCTGGATGCTCCCGACCGTCGTTAGCGTTTTCCTGGGAGCAGGTATGGGTCTCCCCTTTTTGAGCGGACTACATTTCCGATCTATCCGCTTTTCCTTCAGGGGAGAGGGAAAGGGTGCCTGCGGTCCTCTCCTCACAGGTGGCTTCATCTTAACCGGACCATAGGGCATAGGTTTCTCGAAGGCCGGGGGGTTGACCAATTGGACCCTCCTGATCCATGTGGGATAGCTGGCGCGGTCGACCTCGTAGATCTTAACGCCCGTTCCACCGTGGGCTTTCCGGATCTCCACGCCCTTCATCCTTGATTGGTGCTTGGCGATTGTGTCCCTCGAGGTCGAATTTCTCCCGCATTTGCAAAAGAACCTCGTAAAATGTTGTGCAATGTGAATCCGGCGCCGTCGGGGGGTGGATAATGATTGCTGGCACAACGGACAGTGGACACCGTCTTCCTGACATAGCTTCATTATTTTCCTGGTCGTCTCCTCTGAGACCCACTTGGTCGGTAGGCGAGAGCTCGGGGAGGAATCTTCCTTCGTCGAGTCGGAATCCATACCATTCAACGTTTCATTGGGAGCCGGGTGTAGTTCCAATGGAGTCACTAACTTCGATAGTAGGGGCAGGGCTCCGGTAATTGGAGAAGCTTCCTTAATGGTCTCCTTGATCACTTCCATGGCTGGAGGGTGTAAATATGCGTGTGTCTGCGTGTCGAGCTGATAACAAACAGTGAGAGAGCTTTCTTTGGTTTCCAAAATGGCCGCCCTCTGACCTTGACTCCTTCTGGCTTCTCCTGATTGGACAGTACTGGTGTCGCAATCCGCTAGATACGCAGGGGGCTTTCTTATTCGTTGGGGCCGCGTGGTGTTTCCGGCCCCAGTGGTACTAGCCTGGACTCCTTCATTCCCCGTAGCTCTTGCTTCTTCGGTCGCCAACTCGCAGCCAGTGTCGAGGCCAGCCCTCGAGTTAGAGTTGTGTTCACCTGGAGAGACCAAAAAATCTTCGCTTGGGAGCTGAGGTGGTTCCAATCTTCCCGGCGATTGTGGTATTGGTAAATCTATTAATCGACTAGGCAGAAGTGATTCGGAAATAACGGCATCTGGATTACCGTTTTCTCGTGATACTCGTCTCCGGGGGTAACCTCTCATGTTGGGACGTCGGGCAGGTTCGACTTCAGCTGGGGCTCGTCCTTGTTGCACCAGGCTAGGGCGACAGAGCCTTAATCTTCCTTCGGCCTGAGTGGATCGCTCTCCATATCTTTCTACTTCGTACGTATGATTTTCGTGACTCCTTAGTACGCGATAGGGCCCCACATACTTGGCCGCTAATTTCGGATTTTCCCCTTTTCTTCGCCGCTTGCTTAGCAACCATACGAGGTCACCCTCATTGAACAGCGGAGGCTCTCTCACATCGATTGATACAATTTCCTTCTGTCTATCTCGGAGGAGAGTATGAGCTTGTACCAACCGGTCGTGAACAGTCTGGACATACTCGTGTGTGCTCGTAAATGACTCCAACCTATTTCCATGCAGCAATTGGTCAGGAAGACGAAGCTCTCGACCCAACATCAAATAATTTGGTGTTTCCTTAGTGGCGGAGTGCGGTAGCCCTCGCAGCGTCCGCATGATCTGTGGCAATAATTGATCCCAGTCCTCTTGTCCTCTGCCCAGTAAAAGTGCTCGTAGGGAGTCACCCAATACTCGATTGTTTCTTTCAACCACACCATTTCCTTCGGGGTGGTACGGAGTGGTCCTAGATTTGTCGACTCCCCACAAGTCACATAGCTCTTGAAACAAAGAGGACTCGAATTGGCTCCCCTGGTTGGTGTGGATAATTTCGGGCAGACCGAAGTAACTGAATACTCTTTCATCCAAGACTTGGGCCACCGTTGGGGCTGTAGCATCAGGGATAGCTAGGGCATCCGACCACCGAGTGAAATGGTCAGTGAGTACCAACACCCAGCTATTTCCTCGAGGTGTCTGAGGTAGGGGTGCCACTAAATCTACTGCTAGACGTTGCCATGGCCTCCCAGCGTACAACCGTTGTCGATTCCCGGAGGTCCGGGCCTTTCCCGTCTTAGCCCGCTGGCAAACTTCACAGGAGAGAACTGCCCTCCTGATATCTCCAGTCATGCCCGGCCAGTACCAATCCAGCTGGACGCGCTTCAGGGTCCTTTCCACACCGCAGTGAGTTTGTTCGTGGGCCTTCCACAGGATCTCCTGTCGCAGAGTTTGGGGGCATACCACCACCACCCTTTCTCGCCCATTCTGAATGAGATGAAGGGTCAATACACCTGATTCGTCAATCTGGAGCTGATGGAACATTCGGGCCAACCGCTGCAACTCGGGGCTGCCTACTTGTAATACGGCCTCTTCGATTCTTTTCCGGTTCCTGACGGCCTGGTAAATTATCCCTAGGTCGGTAGCGGGTCTCTGTTGCAATGCTCATACTTCATCTAGTGAGGTTTGCACTACTGTCAACAATTCCGGGACCTTTGGGGCAGCTGGCGGTGAGGGATCTAAACTCGTGGCCCTAGCGTCTGATTGTACTGCAACTTTGTCAGTCTCCACAACGAGTCCTGGCTCACCTGCCACCTTGATGGCCCGTAACCGAGGGTTTTGAGACTTTCTGAGGGAGTTGTCCGACACTCCGGGTGACCCCGCACCGCATGGCAGCCGTACTGGAACTCGGCTGGCTGGTGTGGGAATCGGGAGGCTGGGCCCTGATGTATGTCTGCTGCTGGGTAGTCGAGGCCATTCGTCTTCATCCAACTGGTGGGCGCTAGGACTGAGTCCTCCCGTACCTCTTGGTGGTTGTACTGGAACTTGGTCCACTGGTACGGTAGTTTCCCGATTTGTCCCTGGGAGTACTAGCGAGTCACACACTTGTGACCTAGTTGGCCCCCGATCCCGCTTCTCAATGGCGGCACACTGCCGGCAGTCGATGCACTGTTGTCGACTCAACCCATCGGCGTTACCGTGCTTAACGCCTTTTCGATGGATGATTCGATACTTGTGCTCTGCTAGGCTCTCCAACCACCGGGCCACCTGGCAAGAGGGTTCCTTTCTCCGGTGCAGCCAAACCAAGGAGGCATGATCTGTCCGGATAGTAAACTCTCTGCCATATAGGTATGGCCGGAAATGTCGGACAGCTAGCACGACTGCCAGCAGCTCTCTTCTAGTCACGCAGTAGTTGCGTTCGGCGGGGGAGAGGGTCTTGCTATAGTAGGCTATAGGTCGCTCCTTGCCTTGCTGGACCTGGGATAACACAGCCCCGGTCCCTACGTTACTAGCATCGGTATCGAGTACGTAGGGTAAAGAGGGATCAGGATATGCCAGTACTGGAGCGTGCGTCAGTGACCACTTGAGCTTAAGGAAAGCTTCCTGTTCATCTTCCTCCCACTTCCAGGGGACCCCCTCGCTTGTCAACAAGGTGAGAGGTTTGGCGATCGAGGCGTAGTCAGGTACGTATCGGTGGTAGTACCCAGTGGTACCCAAATACGATCTTAACTGAGTCGCATCCTGTGGTGCTGCCCATTCACTGATGGCCTGAATCTTCTCAGGGTCGGTAGCCACTCCAGTGTCGCTGACTATGTGGCCCAGGTACTTGACTTGGGTCTGGAACAGACTGCATTTAGAGGGCTTCAATTTTAACCCTGCTTGCCTCAATCGTTCCAACACCTCTGCCAGCCTAGTTACATGACTAGAGAAGTCTGCCGACATGACGATGATGTCGTCTAGGTATAGCAGCAAAGTTTTCCAGTGTAGCCCTTGGAGGACGCGTTCCATTAGCCGCTGGAAGGTAGCCAGAGCGGAGGTCAGCCCAAAGGGGAGCACCTTCCATCTCCATAATCCACTGCGTGTCGTGAATGCTGACCGTTCCTGGGCCTCGGCAGAGAGAGGTACCTGCCAATACCCGCTCATCATATCCAGGGTACTGAAAAACTTGCTGCCGGACAAGGCATCTAAACTCTCGTCAATCCGGGGAAGGGGGTAGGCGTCCTGGCGAGTGACACTATTGAGCTTTCTATAGTCCACACATAATCGCCACGCCCCGTCCTTCTTCCTCACCAAGACCACCGGAGAGCTCCAGGCCCCGTGAGCGGGCTCAATCATGCCTTGTTTCTCAAGGGCCGAAACCTGTCGCTCGATTTCGGCTTCTTTCTCATGTCCTACTCGATATGGGTGTTGACAGATGGGTTGTGCCTCTGGGAGAAGGGGGATTTCATGTTGTACCAGGGTGGTACGCCCCACGTCTTCGCTTCCTTGGCTGAACACATCCGCATAACGAACCAAAAGGTCTTCCATCCTTCGGTGCTCGGTAGGGGACGAGCAATGTGGCGCCGCTTGTTGGAGCAAGTCCTGCATGTGGGGGGGCATGCTTGAAGGAGAAGGGGGATGTTCCTTAGGAGTCTCGACATCCTCCTTTGCTGTCCAGGGAACCCCTATTTCGTCCGGCCCTACTCCAGTGTATTGTCCCACAATCGTCCCTGCCGTCATGCTGACTGGATGGTCGGTAGGATTCATGCAGCGGGTGGCCACTCTCCCCTTTTTACCGGGTTGATGTAGGCTGGCGGCCGCCATATAACTGCTTCTTACTCCCTCGATTAACCCGACTGGCTGATAGGATGAGGACGTGAGACGCCCAGCAACTAGGACCTCGGCTCGAGGGGGAAGCGTTGTGGCTCGCATTATCTGAACTCCACTTGTCAGGGGTCGACCCTCTCTGTCAGTGCAAGTCAATTTCTGCCCATTTAACACCAATGTGGGTTGCTGAAAATTCATCTCACAGTGGTGGTCGACCAAGAATGGCATGCCCAGGATGGCATCCTCCTTCAGGGCACACACCACTAGAGATACAGTGACTTGGACACTCCTGACTCTGACTGGGAGAGTGATGAGTCCGTGAAATTTCAGCCGTGTACCATCTGCCATCCGCCCATAGTCTTCTCGAACCTCTAATTGGCTTTTGACATCCTTGGGTAAGCGCTCAAAAACATGTCGTCCCAACAGATTAGACGTGCATTCGGTGTCCACGAGAAACTGGACGGGCTGCCCTCCGATGCGACCTGGCAAGAAATAGCTGCTATTATGTGGCTTCCACAATTCATCTCCATGAGTTCGTCTGGCTTCACTCATTCTCTGGGGGCCTTTTTTGGAAGGCCGAGACGGCTTTGGCCAGACGTATGTTTCTTCCTTGGTTTCTGAGGGTGGGAGACCTGCACACTCAGGTAAGGGCTGATACTGGTTATGCAAGGGAACCGGTGGCGAGCAGGGGGGGAGCCTGTGTCGCCTAGTCCGTCGTGGCCGTTGCCACTGGCCTTGCATTGGTATAGTAGATCCACAGTCAGCACTTCCCCCTACTGCTGTGGATGGGAACCGTTTCCAAACCTCGTGGCTTGAGGTGGTTGTCTTTGGATAACTTGAGGGCACCGGCGTTTTACATGCCATGTCTGGCCGCAGCCCCAACAGTTAGGTTCCCTTTTCTCCGCTCCCCGTCGTCCCAATTGGTTTCCTTCTTTTAGTCCATCTGTTAACCCTTTTATAGCCAGTAGGACGTCATTCAGGGTGGCTGATGGAGGATCCGAGTGGATGGGGGCGACTGTAGCAGGGGTAGTCTCCTCCTCCTCCACTGTCATTACTATGGGTCGAGCACCAGGCCGAGGAAGAGTGGGCTGAATTTGCAGGAACTCATTCCCTACCTGCACTGCTTCCTCTAAGCTCTGGGCTCTTATTGCCAAAAGATGGCGTTGGAGGTGCGTGTTTCCTAGAGTCAGGGAAAACGCATCCATGGCCATGTTAGCTTGGTAGGAGTCCGGAAGGTCAGCGTATGCTATCTTCACTAGACGCTCCATCTCCGTTGCGTGTTCTTGGAGGCTAGTCTTTGGTTCCCTCTTGAGGTGGAGCCTACTCTTAGCCTCTCTCGGGGAGAGCCCGTACTTGGTGCGTAAGGCCGAGAAGATGGAGGCAGGTGAATCTCCTCGACTACAACCTCTGGCCCCCTCTTTCAATGTCTCACGCAGGTGGAGGAGAGTGGCCTTCTCATTCCACTCATTAGCTTCTGCAACCTCTTCGAACTGGGAGATGAATAGTTCCACATCTTCACTCCCATCGAATTTCGGTGGCTTGAAGCTAGCCTCCCTCTTAGGCATTTGTAAGGCTCTAGTAATAGCCTCTGTCAGCTGACCAATCTGGTCGACCTGTTGTAGCTCTGCCTCAGCCAGATGTCTGGTAGCACTCCGTCGGCTGTTTGGCATGGTTACAAAGGTTGTCTTAGAAGTCCGTGTTATAGCAGTCAGATCCCACCGCTGCCACCAGTGTATTGGTTCCTGCGACCAACACGTAAAGGCGACTAGGTCGGCTTACTCTACCGGTCTGCATTCACTCTTCACAGGGGCTGTGTACTGGTTTCCCGTGACCAACACGCGGAGGCGACTAGGTTGGCTTACTCCACCGGTCAACATTAACCACCTTACACAAGGGATTGCACCCAGAGGGGTTTTATACTAGGTCGACAAGGTCGACCGGAGGTCGACGAGGTTGACAGTGTTTTTACGAGTTTATCCCCACAGCACAGTCCATAGACTAGGTCTTTGGAGATAGCTATATGCCTGGGGTGGTTCTGGTATCACGCAAGGTAGCAGAAAGAGTATGGTTCCAAATGCACTGCATATATTGAACGAACATAAAGAGCCGAGGCCCTGCCTTAAGTACATCAAATTATGCAAATGAGATGCTAAGACCAGCCTCCCTTAGGGGCGTGGTTACAAAAGGATAAAAAGGGAACATAACTCCAGTTAGAAATTGTACAAGAAGGATAGGAACTTGGTGTTCCACCACACTATTTAATTGCCCACACTCACTCTGTAATTATCTATTATTATTCTATGAACTATTATGTGAAATGTTACTATATGTGTTTGGTGCTCTATTAATGGATTGTCATCACATTGACCTGAATTTAGTGATTCCGAGATATCTTACATTCACACTTATCCAGATAGAATATCACTACAGTAGGGTTACACCAATGATATACAGCCCCCAAGGATAGCCAACGGCTCTCATATGGGCGGGGTTTAATGATGGAGCTCTATTAGGATGAACCCGAACACGGCACCCGAACAAACAAATATGCTGAATAAAGCCCCTCGTAAATTTACAAATATTATGAACTATAGTGATTATATATGGGGGGCTATATATCATTGGTTACACAAAGTATTTCTCATATTATTTAAATCTGATTAGCAATTGGTTACATTATCACCCCAGTTTTAGATAAATTGACAAATTTCTTTATTCACCTGTCAATGTTTAGTAGCGTTAGCCTCCTCCTAGTAGTACCGGAACACTCGTATGAAATGAAACTGCTCTGATAACGCTCTCCAATTAATGTTAGGCTAAGCCTCAGTGACTACGATGTCTTTCACCTCACACAAGGCTTTAGTATTGATCAACACATTAGTTGTACTAATAGCTAATGTTCCAAAGACTAGGCCTAGGCGTATGGACACACTAGAAGAAATATTTATATTGCTGCCAATTTTGGTAACTGTGTAATGCTTGCCTAACAAAGCAACAAACAATGTAGTTATACAGTATAAGTTTTTGTAACGCACAAATAAATAGTACTAAAATGAATAAGTTTTTAAAATTTGATATTTGGTAATGCTGGTGCAAAAATTGTTAGTTTCTTCCGGTAAGGTACACATACCCTCGGGTAATTACGCGCTATTTATAGGGTCAATTCGGACTGGAGTTGGCTGTTTCTTAGCGTACCTTTAGCATGCACATATGCACGGTGTAGATGTAATCATAGATGTAATCTAAAACTTTGGTTTATGTGCATTCTGTCTACTATAATTTTATTTGATGAGCGCATATTTAATTAGGTTATCACAGTTTTAAGAGAACCAGGAGTTCCTTTTGTACTCTAAACTTGGATGATGCACTGTCTTAGGCTTGTTTAAATATCTATTTACAGTGTTCTGCATTACCATTCTTACCTTGAAGTTTTCTGTTGTCAGTCAAAGGATAGCAAAAGCTGTCCATGTTTTAGTTAGGGTTCTGTTTGCCCTCCCTTCTTATACATGTATATATCACAAATTATGTCTTTACTTTAATCTAGACATTAAACTATTACGCCGTTCCATAACTCTAAGAGACAAACTTTAGTGGCCTGCTTCTAGAGCCTACGCATTGAACAATACTAATAATGGTATTTTGGGTATTTGGTTTCTATATTTGCAGTCTGTATATGCTATGATGGTTTTTTAAAAACATTAGACTGCCTCCAAGCATAAACAATAATTTGGATGTTTTGTTCTTGACCACAGAGTATTCAGCTCTTACATCTCTAACATAGAACACCGCACAACACGGTCAGTTGGTCAACTTCAGTACCAAACAAATCTCCCACTAATCCATGGTCGTCTGGGTGGTCAATCAATAACTTGGCTCAGTTGGGCCAAAACAGAGTCGGCCCGTCTGAAAGAGCAATCAACAGTCACCGAATGGCAAGGAACCAAATGGCTGGCAGCAGTGAGAGAACCAGCTGGAGAGGAAGAGAACATGGCCTTGCACATCTAAAAATAGGTTTGATGAATAAGAACTGGCAAACTAAGGAAAAGTGTTATCCTATGGGGTCTGCCACTACAATTGACTGTCTTCAGATGTTTAGTGTATATGTATACGCAAACATAGAGCTTGAGTTAAATGAAGCGCTTAAAGTTTTTGTCTAATCCTTCACATATATACATAATATGATGTATAGAAATATACATGTAACTTACCACTTACTTAAATACAAAACTTAGCGCATGCAGTTATGTTTGTTTGCGTTCATTGTCAGGCTAGATGAATGCTCACTATGAAACTTGTAATAAAATTTTTTTTGAACATATGACTGTTTTTCAATCAATATTTACTTCATTTACGATGATAAATTTAAATAAAAGCATTGGGTTTTTCAGTATATGTTTAGCCAAAACAGTGTTCAAATATTTGAAAGTTTGAGGCTCGATCAAAACAGACTGTTGAAAAATCATCCCTCAGTTCTTGCGCTAACCATTTGTTTAAAATTCGAATGAACTAATAAACAGTGACATGGAATGTAATTGCCATTGGCTAAGTTTCCTTACCCAATGAAGTTGAGTAACTTAGCTAGCGGAAATCTATTGTGTAATAAGAGCCTTTTTCACTTTTCTGTTACAAGTACATGTAGATATTACCACTCATGAGAAACAAACTCGCACATATGGTTGGAACAATGTTAGTTCAAGTACATTACCGCTAAACCATTCATTCGCCTTGTTATGGCTTAGAATGATTGTACATATAATTGTATGACTTTATGATCCCCTTTGAGACATCATATTGGAATCATTTTATTATTGAAATTTGGGCACGTGTTTCTCTTCTATTAGTTCAAGTGTGCTAGTTGATGTTCGTCTAGTCTTTCAAGCGTGCATCTTTTTACCAATTCCTACAAACTAATCATATGACAGTCAAGCAAATATAAACATAGATTTAAATCCATATATTCAAAAATATTTATGTAAATTAAAATAATTTGCAAATATGCATAAATATATGTATCTACATAAACACAAATACATATACAGAGTTCAAGAAAATATATTCATAAATAATAAATAACTGGTCAGGCCTATTGCTAACAGCACTCTACTCTATAAAAAGGGTGGAGTGTTATAAATACCTCGACCGTTGTAGTAGGTTAATGTTACATACCTTTCTTCCAGTCTGCTGTTTTTCTCTGTGGTTGATAGATACGGGCAACGAGAGCACCTACATTGGACTAAGCACACCCGACGTCAAATTCAGATTCAGCAACCACAAGGCCTCTTTCATACACAGTGACAAACAAAACAGCACAGAACTCAATAAGCAGATCTGGAAACTCAAGAATGACAATACAAGCTACAAGATTAAATAGAAAATTATACATAAAAGCTAAATTTTATTCAAACCAAGCAAAGAAAGTTCATCGGTGCCATCCTGAAAAGTTTTAAATCATTTGCAGGCCGTAAACAGCCATCTTGAACAAAAGAAATGTGATAAACAACACATTCAGACACTCCAAGTAATACCTTTTTGGCCAATACCATCCAGGAACAGGCATAGCTACTAACATCACCAACAATACCAGGAAAGGCAATTCCACCAGCCATTTTATGCAAGTCACCAGAACAGTGCACCAGCATGAAACAGACTTGTCGTGACCCTAAAGAGAACTATCAATCTGGAAAAAAATGAAAAGATTGCTACTACTGCAAATATTTTACCTGCACCAGTAGCCTTTTCGTTCTTCATTGCTTTTTATCTCTCTTCATTTATTGACTCCTTCACGAGCTTTGAAAAAAGTTTTAGCTGTGAGACTCTATGCAAAGCGGTATTACCTTCAATGGAATTTTGGTTTAAAAATCCTGAAAGTAGTTTTTTCAGTACACGACAATACCATCATTGTTTTTATAGAGCAAAACATGCTCATTTTGATTGATATTGAAACCTGTGCGCAAGGTCTGTACAATTTTTGACGTAAAATTCACTCGTCCTATTATGATCACTTAAACTCTGAAACTCTATTTTCTGAAATTCGTTCTTCATCTTTTTGGCCCATCTATATATTTCGACCCTTTTTGCTAGATGCCTTCGAATTCTCCTTGTTTCTAAAATCTTCTTTTTGCAATGCTGTAAGGTTGAACACGAGCATCCCATTAACATACTTGCTCGAGTAAGCCTAAAGGCTAATCTCACAAAAAAGTTTAATTGCAGCAAATTTCTAGCATACCTTACTTACTGTAGAATTGAAATAATTGACTTGGTGCATCCTATCAGCAAGAAATGTATTAAAATTAATTTTTACTGGCCCTATGGACAAAATGATTCAATTCCCCTTTTTAATAATCTAAGCTACTTCAGCCGATGTGTACCCATGCTTTGCTTGATTATTACTAATTCTATGGTTATTACTGTAATGACGGTAGGTTCATTACATTGATATCTAAATAACCAAATCCGTTACTTGATGTGTATCACAGCAAAATTGCCAGTGCAATCAAATGTTGCCAGCCACAAGTGTTTCTACTAGACTTCCTCGTCATCGTTGCACCTACATGTATTTCGCTGTTCAGTAATATGTATTACACACTACATAGTATAGCTCTAAGGTATGCCTACACACAGCAGCTATAAATTTATTCAAGCTTGTTTTATTGCAATAAAATAAAAACATAAAAAATATTGTGATCAGTGTTTGCCCACCCTATGCCTTGTTCCGACCTTGCTTGACTCTGAGTTGTGGTTTGTTGCATATATTTTGCTTTTTAGCCGCGCTTCTTCGAGGTTTGGTGGATTTTCTTTGGTGAGGCATTTGCCTATGTGTTCGTATAAAAAACGGAAAAACTAAACTAAAAAATTATTTATTTGACACATTATTTGTTAATGTTACATGTTTTTTGCTATTTGCCTTATTGTTATGTTCATAATTGCTATCATTTTATTGCTAGTTAGTGTTAGTGTGGATGAAATCTCTTAAATTTTCCCAAAGGTTGGAATGTCTGGAGTGTTAACGTTTTGCTACCAACAGCTTTTGCTATTTGTGTCTGCCTTAGCCTTTCTTGAAATGGAAGAATTGTCAAATAAACTAATTCTTTAATTGAAGCTATTTTTACAGGTTTATCAGAAGAGTTATGCGCCGAATATTTTAAAGATTTTAGTTATGTTTTTATGGTTTGAATTACTTAATGTTGCGAAAGCAAGCCTATAGGTAAGTATGCAAAAGGATTCTAAGAAAAGAAGATTTGGAGCAATTCATGTTTTGTTACATCAATGTTTGAAAAGGTTAGTGAACTTCGTTACAGTTTCGAAGATGCTTACATGTATGCTGATCAAAATAATTAACAGCTGAAAATTGTTATATGGTAATTGAGCTTACATTTGTAACTAAATGATAAGGGAATTCATCGCTAAGGATAATTTAGTTATTTATTTAGCAATCCTTAACTGGTTTAAAGTGTTTAACTTTAACCTCTGTTGCCAACTAAGAGGTGGCAAGAGGATATACTGCATATTTAAACCTAACGGTAGCAGAAAATGAAGTAAACACTGAAACATTAAATTCCTCAAAATAATTAAACAATATTTACCTATTATTGGTTTGTTGGCATTATCTGTATTAGTAGAAGTCAGCCTTTTATTAGTAGAAAACTGTTATTTACGTGTAGGTGGATAAAAAGTCAATGATAGTATAATAAACAAAAGATGCAGTTGATTTGTAGTATGTTTAGAGTGTACTTAAGTGAGCTTCAACTTACCTATATTCAGTGAATATGTCTCAACTTGTACCACCAGTCTCTCGATGTGTATTAATGCAATTTTATTAGGCAGAATTTTGCACAACAGTGTACATGTACCTTTTCAACTTTGTTATGTTTCTCAATAACTTGAAGTTTGTAATGTGTTTATTTCCAAGGTTTGAAATACTGAATCATCCCGTGTTAGAATAACAAGTAGTAATTTCTTTGCAACTAAATATTAGATTGATGAGGACAGAATATGATTTCATTTATATAACAATCAGTTAGCTTTATAACTTAGAAAAGCATATTTATCAAACAGCCTCAATAAATGATAAAATTATAGCTTTTGGCTTTTCAATAACAGAATAATGTATGTTTTGGCTTCTAAGTATAGGCGCAAATTGACTTCATCAATCTTTGATTAACTAATTTACTACTCTACACTGTTGATTCAGCAGGGACAAACACATTTGCTCAGCTACATTTCTAAACATAACCAGTGTTTTGGAGTAGTACAAACCCATCTTGATTTTCAAATTGCTGCAGGTAACTGCTGCCTTGTATGATAAAAAAGTTCCCTGTGGGGTTAAACCTTGCTTTGAATGTTAACTAGGCCTACTAACGGTTGTAACATTCATGTTGTACACTAAGAGTAAACGTGAAATAAATTATCTGACCTTTATAAGACTTTGTAACAGTGGCTTCAACATTAGGCATCTGAGCATCAGAGCCTCTGAACATTCGTGCATCAGAGATTCTAAGCTTCTAAGTGCTACAAAATTAACATTATGCATTTCAACATTTTTCGCAAATTCATTTATTGCTTTACAACATATGAAAAATAATATTTGTCTTCAAAGCAAATTAAGATTTTTCGAAACCAGTCTCTCAAACATATATCTGAAACAAAGCTCAAAATTGTACTTTTGCATGCTTTGTTACACTCGTTGAATTATTGATGTCACAAATCAGAGCGGGTATTTGCCTTAAAATCTACACGCATGCTGCATGCCAACTGAATATGAAGAAAGCAAATACTTGAAAATGTTGGGCAAACTACCGGTCTTTAGGTGTTTTATTGACAAACAAAAGTTGCAGGATGGCAATGTTTCTTTTATAGACAAAACAAATGGTTAAACAATTACTAATTTTATCAAAAAAGTTTCGTTTGATTTGTGATCTCTCTAACTGTATGGATTTTTTTCTTAGCAACAACCAAAACCTCAAACGCAAAAAATACCTAGCAAACCTTTAGACACAAAAAAGAAAAGACAAATAAAACATTCAAAGGTTGTACACCAGTTGTAGGGTACAGCATAAGTATTGAGGTTTTCTCTGAATCATATTGTAAAAAACTTATTGGAGACACCTTCAAATTGTACCACACCAATGTTAATCAGCAGCAGAGTAGTAAGACTTAATAGAAATATTTATTAGACAAAAAAAGGTAAACAACCAAGCACATACAGTGAGAAAGCAATAATATTTGGCTTCTCTGTCTTCTAAAGAGTTCACTTGTATATGTGCTCCGGTAGACCACGCTCCATCTTTTTTCTAAAGGGAGAAATCAGTTTTTTACATTCTTCTTTATTCATCTTTGTTGGCCTTGCCAAGCTAAAAGCTGGCTGGAACACAGGGCTGACTGGCTCCTACTGGCTCCTACTAACTGCCTTCCTTTAAAGTGGTAATCTCCTACTAGCACTTAGGTAGGGGAGAGCGTGGGTTGACCAAAGCTGTGACAAAGTATGTGCTGTCAGATGCTGTGATTTAGCCTGCTATTCTCCCTAATTAGCGGTCCTCTCTCAGTGAAGTGTATGTCTTCTTCCTCACCATATTTTGAAGCAAATAAATCCTTTCAGCGAAGGCAGCTCTATGTTGGTGAGCAGCCTGGCTCGTTTCAGCTGTGCTACTCCAGTTACTTATCGGCAGATTCACATCGAACAAAAGTAGCTAGTGTCTTAGTTTCCTACTAGTTTTTAGAGTGAGGCTGATGTGCCATGGGTGAGATTTAATTTCCTTAGGCTTCTCAATCAGAGTAAACTGATTGCTTAGCTGGCTCTATCAGAGCTAGTTGTCTGCTATCAGACAAAAAGTGTAAAATATCATATTGAACTGGTTGTTTAAACCTCAGTCAGCTATAATTCCGCAAAGCTGGCAGATTTCCCGTGTATTATTATATCTGTCTTGTTTCAGAATTTAGTGACACACACATGCACGCACGCACGAACAAATGCACACACACGCACACACACACGCACACGCACACACACACACCCACCAAGAAAGCAACATGCTGCTTCGCACAATGCCCAAAAGATTGGTTATTACCGATAAACTGGCAGATGCTGCATTGATTATTGTGCACTTTTTTGCTGTTGCGATGCCATCATTGGTCCAGGTGACATGTATTAGATGGTGCGCATAATATTTTGGACTAGTAATATATACCATAATACATTGTATATTGTTTACCAGTAAAGTAGAGAGTTGAGCTGACTCGATTTTCAACTTCTTGTTTTTGGGTTGAACGATATGTATTAAATGCTCTGGCTCTTTAGTCACTAGTTAGACTGTTATCCCAAACACCAGGTATGCTTCTGCTTGCATGGTGGCAACTGGAGTGTCATTTGCTAATTTGGAAGCAAGTAGCGATGCTGGGACTTCTTTCAGCCAGTCATGTGCATCATCCAACTCTAACATAGCTTTCTCAGCTAGTTATAGTCATCAAGTTAGTAACATTTTTTGCAAACGGCTTCTCTTTTTATGCTACAGTTTGGGCTGGAAAGGGAATCTTTAAGGTTTCTGTTGCTTTCAAAGCTGAATCAATGTGCTTGCCAGCTCACTTTCTGTTCTTCCATCTTGCTTTGACAAGATTAATATAACTGTGCCATCTGCAGAGGTATTTGTCTTGATTAGCAGTTCTTGAAGTGGGTTAGAAAAATTTTCTACATTCATTATGTGCTGAATTTTTAATAGTTTTTCTAAACAGGTCTTGTGTGTGTGTGATCCTCGATTGTGAGTGTCAGCCACAAAAGCAGTTGGCTAACATCATCCTTCCCATCAGCAGTTCACCTACCTTCATACCTACAGTTATTTAGCCATCCGCTAGTACAATCACTCCCCTAAGCATTTCAGGCTTACTTATAACCCTTGCTGGCCATGTGTTGTGCTGGCGTACATTTTGGTTCACCAGGCTGGAATTTTCACAGTCAGTCAGACTTTTCTTTGGCCAGATCCATGATGATGATAACAGGGAAATTTTCATCTTTTGGTCTCCTTATTTTTTTCCTTGGTTTACTCTGATGACCCAACATATGGGGTCGCTATACGTTAGAAGTTAATCAGGCATCATTGGCTTTGAGGCTGCTTCCTCAAACCACGTTCATTCAATCTTAGGCCATTTCTTAGTTTACCATGTAACCATGCCCTGCCCAACTTCAAATTTATGTGAAGGCTTTTAAGCTGAATATCATTCTAAATGTATAACTGTCCCTGCCACTTTCTTCAGTACATATCATTGGACTAAATTGTTTAAGCCTGGTATAGCCTAATGTACCTGTATTGCAGTTTTGGCTGACCGACTTCATCCGCTGTATGCCATACACAGTCAAACAGCCATAGTCAGTCACTTTTCTCCCAGTGGATTATTCCATTTTCTTGTCAGTTCATTTTTTGAGGTCGGTTAAGTGCATGCGGTATGACTCCCATTTGTCTTTAGCTTGATTTTTTGTACATAAGTTGGAACAAACTTGGTAAGTAGGGATAACAACAGTATTATTATGGAAATCTTAGTTTCTGTCCAGTCATGAACATATTTGCCATCATTATGGTCCCAGAGTGTAATATGCCTCTGTACACTCCGTTCAATTAGGAAGGAACATGTATCATTCAACTTGTAGCTTTGATACAATTTGACCATGATTCAGTCTCCAAACCCCAGTTATTTTCTTCTATCATCCTGCTGACTTAAAAGTGATGCTGGGTGATAAGCATTTTTTTCATTCAGCAGACCCAGCAGGGTTCAGCCATCAGCTGGCTTTTCAATTAAGGGTTTTGATGGTTTTTAGTTGCTCAAGCAGTATCTAGTAGCGGATAACATTTTTTTTTAGACTATTGGCCTGTATTGGCACTGTAGCAGCCGATAAGGAAAATACATCTTGTCACCAGTTAAAAAAGTCTGCAAGCACCAACACTCATATTTTTTCCAATGGGGTAGAATGAGTGCATGAACAAATTCAACATCTCCTTTTGTCAAACCAAGCAGCAGTCTGCTAGCATCTAGCTTTCATTTTTCATCAGCCATACTAGTTTCACTACTTTAGACAGCAACATTTCTGCGACGTGTCTGCAACATGGTTATCTCTTGTAAGGCACCTAGCATGATACATACCACCATGGTTGTGTTTTGTGCACACTGGACTTTTTGTAGATTGTTTTGGTAGAATTGAAAAATTGTCCATATCCTGTGCAACTACTCTAACATTTTGCCTTCCTATTCCATTTGATTCAAAACTACATTTTTCTAAATTATGATGGCTGCATGATGGTTCCTTTAAACTGTATGACTGTTTTGGTCTACGACCTGTAGTTTATAACTTTGCCAGCAAAACCTGACACTCGGTGACACTAGTCACCACTTGTGTCAAATCAAAATTATCAGCATATGAGTCCCTTTGGAATCGGTTCAGCTGCTCCTACAGGTCTACTATTGCTGGCTAATCAAATGCTGCTCATCTGATCCGAGCTCTGTGGATCAGCTCTGTTAAATTTTGCTGGTCATTGGTATTTACAAAAAACTCAATCAGTTCAATGATATTGCAGTGATAGCAGTCTTTGCAGGCTTGCTCGTTCGAATCATGTGTGTTTAAATGCATATGTTTTGTGGCAGCTGAAGTGCCAACAAAAACTCAGTCAATATTTTTTACAAATATAGCCACTTGATTAGAAAAATTTTAGCATAGCCATTATATACATTTTTGTAGTTGTATGATCTAACTACTAACCTAATACCTGGTCATACATGTACAGCTTGCCATGCCTTCAAAGAATGGATTCTAGCAAAAAACTCTATCAATACAACACAGTAGCTCTGAATGCGTTTGAATTTCGCTGTAGTCAGCAATGACCCTTTTCTCTTTGATTTTTTTTCTTCTCTGTCGTATGTTAAACAAAATTGCCTACATACTTTGCCTGCTTGTGTTGGTAACAGTAATATATGTAGAAATCTCCTTGGAAAAAATATTGGTTGTTTTTTATTGCAAGCATTTGAGGTGCCTAATACCAGCCACTATCCTAATTAACAATTTTCAGATTCACACCTGGCCTTCAACTAATGCACTGGTGGAGTAAAAGTGGCAAACTCAAAATGTACTTTCAATTAAAATGAACAGTGTCATATAACCTTGCAAATTGTTGATTACTTGAAGCCAAGGTCACTCATTTACTAATTCTACATTGTAAAGGTCAGTAGTCTTCGAATCTTTGTTGACACTGTAACTGAGCTATCAGAGTTCAGTCTACAATGGCTTACAGTGTAATGGCTTCATCTTTAGCATGTTTTTAGTAGCCTCTGAAGGACCTTTGTAAGGTAGTGCAGGTTTGTTCTAAAACGTTGAGGATTACTGATGACAGTGTTGAAATACAGCATTTCATCTCAATCAACACGTTCTTGAGTAAAATGGAATGCTCGACTTCAAAGAACTGTACTACGTTCCATCACCCGTGCTGAAAACAATATCACAATGGGTCGATAAGTCAGGTAACTTCTCGAAATGACCTGAATTTTTACAACTGGATTGATCCACTTAAAACAGAGCTTTATAGCAAGTGGGTGCTTTTTATTTTGAATCAGCTGGTTGTGCAATTTTTTTTCTACCAGAAGACCTCATTACTCAGATGCTGGTTCTTTGGTAGTGTAACACTCAAAGGTCAAAGTTTTCCATGTAAATGTAAGGCATTTCACAACCATCTGATTATTGGATCCTAAACAACTCAAGCTGGTAGCAAATGGCAGATATTCAGGCACTCTTTTAGTAGCCAAGGTGAGGTCTCCACCTAGCAACCCAAGTTTTAGGTGGAGACCCAGCAGCTGATTTCGTTTTTCAGACTTGTATCACCATTTTCCACAGCACTTGGATCTTGCTCTTTCAGCAGGCAACAGCCTCTGTATACTGAAGTTAGTGATGATCTATCAACTGTTACCACAGACTGCTAAAACTCTAAAAACATTAGTGATTCACTGAAAACAGCATCTCTAACATTGCCTCCGGTAGATCTGGCCCGACACAAAACGTCCTCTGTCTTATTGTCTTAGAGCCAGTTTGAAAGCAGGATCACTCTGTAGAATGATTCGAAGTTTAACAGAACTGTGTTCATTCTTCCACTAGCCACTAGTTGTTGTGATTGTTCAGCTAGTTTTATAGGGTTTGTGGCATCTAGACAAACACTGGTTAGACAGCATATTTGTAGTACCACAAATATCCAACAAGAACTACAAATCCATATTCTCTTTTCTTTTAAGAAGCTCATCATTGAGTTAGGTCAGCTCAGTACCTACACTATTGCCAATTATTTTTCTTATATGGAGCAGCTCAGACTTGAATGTGCAATTTTGGCTGATTTTAATCCTTTGCTCAAACAAAACAAGTTCAGTTTTCTTTGGACAGTTTAAATGAGCTGGTTTGCCCCTTTTAAAAAACGGGCAACTCCCAGCTTTGGCTGCTCTGGCTTTTGGCATGGCATATGCTGGTCATGTTGCTTATAAAGCTAGTATCGGGCCTAATCTTTTAGCGATGCTATGTATAGCCCTCTTCTATTAAGCTATAACTAGTTGGATTGCAGCTGGGAGCAAAGAACTCGTTTTTGGTTTAGTTCTGAGTCCCATTTGCTTCTAAGTCTATTAAAGGGCTGCTAAAAGATTTAAGTTTTTACGCTAAAGTTTAGAGACTCTACTCTGGCTTGTCCAGTTGTTTTATTATAGTGCACTTTTTGTGGTTTTTGAGTCATTTATCTGGTTTATTGTAAAAATGTGGCCTTAGTATAGTCAGCTGTAAGCACAATCGTTCCAGTTTTTTGTGGTTTCTTATGAAATGACTTTCCTTGAGCAATTTTAATAGACCTGCTTTTTTCAGCTTAAACTCCTGCAAAGAGTTTATCTTGGCAAAGTCAATTTTGTTTTGGGAATTGGTCAATTTTGCAACTTTTCACTATTTGTATCAGCTGAGCCAGAGTATAGTCTAAAATTTTAAAACATGTTATTGAACTCTGTAAATGACTGAGTAGCTTTTTACCTACTATGCTGAAGAAAGCTCGGGTAGGGTAACATTCTTTAAGTTTTATCTTTAGGAAGTCCTTTTTAGTTTTTACTGGTTCCATCATACTGGTGATAGGGATTGCCAACAGGTGTTACCGGAAAGACACATTGTTTACCAATTTACAATAGGTTTTCTGCACCATTTTGCCCAGATATTAGATATAGAGGTCCCTAAAAGCATTGCTAAAGAGCCATCTTGTCTCCAGTGTATTATTCTGTAAATTTACTGTGCCAATCTATCTCAAAAAGCTAAGCCGATATTAAGCCTAATGGAAACAAGTTCTGAACCAGTTCTGCAGCAAATCAAAGACAGCGGCTGTAGTCTCAACTTGCCTGAAGTTTTGTTTTCCTCTTCTACCGCCTCCCTCGCATTTGTCAGGAGAACGTCCAATATGCAAAAAACTTTAAGATTTTAATGTGTTAAACAGTTGGGCTGACATCTGAGGCGAGGGCATCAGCATCATTGGTTTCAAAGCTTTCAGCAATGAGATGTGATAATGTTTTCTTTTCTTGTACATTTGCTAGTTATTATGCAAAACTTTCTTTCGAGCACTAAGCTGACCATTTTAATGCAGGGAGTGAATGCATGGAACCGTCGAGTTAAGTTGGAACACATTGCAGGTAAGACTCGCACAACTGCCACACTGCAGAGTTTTGAAGCACATTAAATTTATATTTTACGCAGGTGCTGCTATTTTTAGCCATTATTGAGCCATAAGACACTTGAGCAGCTTTTGGCTTGGTGTTGCCCAAAGCTGTAAGCCACTTAAGTGGCTTTCCAACACGTGATAGTTTATCTTAATTTGGCACCCCAAGAAAATTATACATATAATGTATATATTTATATACATGTATAAAATTATATAAATATACGTGTTTATATATAGATATATATATATGCTGTATATATTTACTGTATATATATATGTACTATATATTCTCACAGATCTGTAGAGTGGGAATGGGCAGCCACTGCATGATCATATCAACTTGCTACTGAGCCCTTTTCCTGGCAAAGACAATGTTGTATTTATGGAAAATCTTTACATCTCAATCGATGTATGCTACAAGCTGTTGAATACAAATATCTGTGCTGTTGGGACACTCAGAACCAATCGTGGGCAGCCAAAGTTATTTGAATCAGCGGCAAAAATCCTGGCAAACAGAGAAAACATATTCATATGCATAGACTCAATGATCATCTACTTCTGAAAGTACAAGAGGTTTGGGAAAACTTACAGCCTCGTAAATACCAATAAAATGGTAAAGAAAAGAGATAGGAATAAATATGATAATGATTTATTGAAAACCTGAGACCGTGAGGGTTTGAAACAAGTACATGAGCGGTGTGGACCGATCAGACCAGATTCTAACATATTTCCATTTATTCAAGTCTCATTGAATTGAGCTGAGAAGTTTATTTTTATCTGTTTGAAGTGAGCATGCTAAGTTATAGCATACCGTACAAGTCAGCCTACTCATGTCGTGAAATGAGATGGCTAACCAATCGGTTGATAAAACAGATCCTCATGCATCACTCTCGTTGATTCAGTGCTGCGACTGCTTACAACTATGCTGAAACAGGGTCAGGTGCACCTTTGCGCTGTCACCGAACTCCAGAACATGATTCAAAGTTTCTCTTTTCTAGGTTAATCAAACATCGTAAGCTGACAAAAATACCGGCTATTGAAAAGCCGGCAAACGCTTCACATGAATGTCACATATGCTCAACGGCTGCAGATCGCAAGCAAACACGATTTTTTCGTCAGCAGTGCCATGTGCCACTCAATTCGCTATGCTACCATGTCAATCATACTAAAAAACATTACAAGTAACTCTTATTGTTTTCACTAATTCAAATACCTCATGCTTGGTTGTATTACTTCACAATTATGCATTTTGAGACTATTGTAGGAATTGAAAGTTGGTAGAAGTAGAATTCTACCGATTTGTCTGCTGGATATCGATGGAATAAGAGGCTTCCACGTGAACTCATTGTATCATTGAAGAAAATTAAAGTATTGTACATGTATGTTGACACAAGTTTGGAAGAATCTCAGTGATTTTGGATCAGTGGAAAAGGAGAAATGCATTTAAAAGCACTAATGAGTCGAAACACAAGTTTTGGTAGAAATCATGCAAACGGAAGCAATGAGTTACATAATTACATCCCAAAATAACAAATGTTAGGTGAATCCTACTTAATCACTGGACTGCCAATTGTAAGGGAAGCTTTGGCATTGTGCGCTTATAAGTTGTGCACCACTATTTTAGGTAGAACCTGCTCAGCCTATTTTAAACCGTTGGTCCTTTCCAGTTGCCATTTCTAAGGCAGGGCTGTTAGGTTTAACTAGCAACAGGTTGGGCTAATAGACTGAAATATTGCAATTGAACCGCTGCAACGACTAGTGCAAAGGAAGTCTGAGAGAATGGTTCACTTTAGTGCTCTAAAAACTAGCTCAATAAACTGCAGTGTTAGCTGTGCATAAATATATACATTCAGTTTATAGGCATTTACAGAACAACGAAGCACATTGTAGATAAAGTCCAACTATTTTGTGATTCTGCTTTGAGAGGTTTTTTCATATAATTATGCACTCTGGAGAAACAGGCTTTGTTCCATTTTTTCCAGTTTTATACTGGTTAACTTGACATATTTTATTTGTCTGCTAAGTTAGCTGTAGCCAAGTAAACCAAAACCAACTTGAGAGTCAATCAGGACGGGGCGCAACTTGCTTCGATCACAATATTAAAAATCACTTTTTTAATCTCACTAAACTAAATGCAAATAATTATCACCATTATTGCTTTATTTTTCAGATTATTTGTAAAGTTCACATATCACGATTCAGTTAAATCTAAACAACTTCTTTCTAAAATTTCTTAAACTTCACTTATTCAAGGGTGCACTAGATAAATTAAATAATTTTATGCTTTACTTCAAGAAAACCCCTTATCTAAATCCTAAAAAACACTTTCCTTTATTGAACTTGAACTGTTCTAGTGGTTTGTTTCCAAACATCCCACTTTTTTTGTAAAATAAATTTTCAAGCCTTTCCATTTGGCTAGCCATGACCTAATGTTTTGGACAATAGCTCACATGTTTTTTGTTTGCATGTTTTACCATACAGATTGGTTAGTGATATGTTTTAGATGCCATTAGTGCTTATCGTGGTATTTTTACTAATTGATAAAATAACAAAAGAGCATACACAAGCCTAAGACAGAATGTAAAAAAATATCTCATTGGTACATTAGGAATATAATTTTATTCTTGTTGTTTTGCCTTACATCGTATCTGTTTCAGAATACCAATCAGTGAACTCAGTCAATGTTCAGATGAAATAAAAGATTTTACGTTATTCGCAACGACCCACCACATTAAATGTATTCTTGTTAAACACTCTCCACTTGGTAAACTGCTAGACAGCTATGGTAAGTACTATACAACAGATATGTAAAAATTGTTAGATTCTACTCGCTAGTCGCGAATTACAAGTTACCAGTTGAAATACCGAACTGTGATATGTGGGCTGTGAGTTATAACTAACTAGATACAAGTTGCTAATTGTTAGTTGCTAGTTCTCGTTTACCAGTTGCTAATTGTTAGTTGGTAAGTGCCAACAGCTATTTGTAAAGTTGTAGTTTCAATTTGCTAGCTACAAGTTGCTAGTCATAAGTTACTAGTTATTAACTTTCAGTAATAGTCGAAATGCTTTCAGATGTAAATTACTTCTAGCGATTTTTGCATATGTAGCTAAGTACAAATCACTAGTTATCAGTTGTTAGTTTCAAATTTTGCGGCATAAGTTTTTCGCTACTATTTTAGAGTAAAGATTTTCTAGTTTCTATTTAGAACATGCTAATTGTAAATTTGAAGGTCCATGTTGAAAATTACAAATTTTAGTCAAACTTGCTAATAGCCAGCTAGTTGCCAGTCCTAATTTAAAAATTGGACTTTGTAAATTTTCAGCTGCCAATTATTAGTTGTTAGCTGCAAGTGTCAGCTTAAATAAATCTTGTTAAAGCTTGTCGACTGACTATTTGCCAATTTGTAAATATACCATTTAGTACTTTTTGTAGTTCCAACTTTTTTAAACTTACCAGGAAATGGCAATGCTGAAAGATTTAGCTTTCTATAAAAAAATCCTCTTGTAGACAAAAAACTTTGAACAATAAAAAATATCAATTGGCAACAGAACAAGTAATTTCTTTTGCAGATTATAATCTAATTGAAGCTTTGTAGGTGTCTTTTTCAACCACGGATTCGTTGCTGAGCCTTATTTTTCAAAGAATTTAAATTTAGGTGTGATCGGGTTTTGCCTGACAAATCTTTTACATTAGGTGTGGCAAAATTTTATAAGTATAATAACAGTATTTTTACATATTTAATTACTTAAGTTGTGATACGAAGATAGATACTCACTATTGTTGCAGCAAAGAGGGACTATATGTATCCCTTTTTATGCTAAATTATACAACATAATCATTCGGTTTTATTCATTTATCGTAACTGTCGGTACTACCCTGACTTTGGGCGCCAATGTAGCCTGATCCCCAAATCTCTTCACACAATGCACATTTTCTTTATATGATTCAAAGATGAACTATTGATAAGAACACAAAGTAATTTGTCTTACTTGCAATATTTGTCATTAGCTCCATATATAAGGAGGTCTTTATTGGCTGTGCCTGAGGCTCGCCTCCTCTTCACTGCAAACACCATCGTCTGTATGCACTCTTTGTTCCATTGCTGTCACTACCGCTGCTACCGCCACCACCATCACCATTGTCACCACAGTCACTACCAATACTGCAACAGTGCCCACTTTCAAAACAAACACTGCAGCCGTGATCGCATTCATACCAACACTATCAACCCTAGTGACCACCCTAGGGCCTGTTGGTTGGGTCTGTAATGACCTTTCAAAATTAAGCATGACAAACATACTGTTTGAATGCTCATTCTTTGCTGTTTTTGGCTGCACAAGGAGCAGTACCCAAATCTAGCAGCATTTTGATATAGGCACCAGTCTTTTTACTTTAGCCTGTCTCCATTAGGGAAAAGCATGTCTCTTTTCTGCAATCCTGTTTCAACTTTCTGCAAAATGCTGCATAGCCACTCAGAACGCCTCAGCATTATTCAACCGTGCCACTGCTGCCACCCATTTGGCTTTCAATTTAACCATTGTTTCATCAAACTTTATTGGTAACTTATTTTCTATCTAGTAATATCCACTATCTTTTTTTAAACAAATTTTCAACAACTTTCACTCAGTTGACACCTAAGCAAAAATAGACCATCTCATCCCCATTTTGGATACTGGATTTTTCATCTAGTTTCCTAGCACTTTCACTCATCTTCAACTGACTTCTTCTAACCTATATTTCAAGAGATATGACTTTAATGTATGGCAGCAGTTGCAAGTTCTCTCCTGACCTCTTATTCACCACATTACCTTGCTTTCTATAAAGAGCATTACTCGCAGCTTGGTAGGCTGCTTAAAACAACATATTGCACCCCTGCTGGTAAAATACACTGCCGATTTTTGGCATAGTGATGTCTCTTGAATGCCATAATAAAATTTGGGGAGTTCTCTATTAACTGCTAACTTCTCTACAACTTTCCTTGTGTTGGTTTCTAATACACCTTTCTATTATATACTTCTTACACTTATTTCTTCCTCTGTTCCAGTAGCAAACAAATTACAACCTGTCGAACCTGTTCCAGGTCCTAGCTCGCTGACAAAGCTAGTTTTTCAAGTTTACTACTAGAATTCTTAAACACGACGGCTTATCTCCCACATAATGGCTCTTAACAATAACAACCTAACTAACCTAATATCTCTGAACTCCTTGACAGGCTCAAACTGGCTTTTTGCAGAACCTATCTACAACAGACAACAATAACAATGGCTTCAATGTAGTTTGGGCTGAAAAGTCTGTTCTCAGACTTTCCAGATAAACCCCTGTATTCATTGTCTAATGCTTACTTTCTACATAAAATATGGCTATTCCAACTACCATTACGTTTTTACCATCATTATCTGCTAAAGTTGGTAATGGTTCCTTTAAGTAAAATTTCGATCTATTAACTTTTTTTCTTTACTCTCCTTACATACTGCCCTTGTATTTACTGCATTTTCGACAACTTCCTGCAAACCTACTAATATTTTAAACAGAGCTGCTACCTTTATAATAATTTCTACCATCTCAAAGATTATTGTATAGGTCTACCTTATAGGCTATACTAATGTCTGCGTTCCAAATCCTACTCTCTATCACTAAGTTTTGGGTGCTGTGCATTACTACAGTCTTTTGACTCTTTTCCCACATCCTTACAAGTCTTACTTATCAAATCAATTCCACTACTGTCTATTCACAAAAACCTGTCAGAACTATTTGGTATCCAACAAACTCTCAAAGCTTCATTTAACATATCGGGACTTCTTTGACTATCTATCAAAAGAATTGTATACTCCAACTAATAATTTACCGTTGGATAAGTTATGTGCCTTAAAGCTGCATCTAAGGGTTCATACAGTATTTCATTCATCTGGGAATGGGGGACCACCACACTCCTATAGCACTTGCCACTCTTTTTAAATCTCTGTATTCCCATATTTACATCTAGTGATGGGCAAAAAACTGTTCAATATCAAACAACCTTTTATTGGAATAACCTACCTGACAGATTGAAGAAAATTGTAAACAAATTTGATTTTAAAAAACAAGTAAAATGCTATCTCCTGTCTCTCTGACTGGGGTGGACTGAGGCCCCTGTTTTTCCTACTGCTGTTAACTGTTTTGGGGCTTGTGCGACATTCGCTGGGCTAGAGTGCACCTATGGCTTCATCATCATATATTGTGCACAGGTTAAGTAAATTTTGCTATACCGTTTCATTTTTTCATTAACTTATATTTAACCTGATATATTTCTTAATATGCAGTTTCTGTTTTTGTATTGTTGCTGTTGATGAAAATAAACACACACACGCACACACACACACACACGCACGCACGCGCGCGCACGCGCACGCGCACGCGCACACGCACACGCTTACGCATACATCATTTTAAATCAGCAATTTTGTTAAGTCTCTATTCACCTTTTTTATCTCTCAAGGAATTACATGTCACACTTGGAGCAAACTTTGAACTATTAGCATTATTAACAACTTCTGCATATATAATTTAGTCTTCAGATTGTGACAAAATCTCTTCATTGCTTTCACTGACTGCTTACAATAGCTGTCAGGAACTTGCGTGCCTTCACAAACATGTTCACCATTCACTATAATATTCCTGCAAAATTTGTGACTTCTTTTCAAGTGGAATTCCCACCATTTAAATTAAACCCTGCATATTTTATTCTTCTTTACCACTGTGTCCAATAGCTCTCAGTAATGGCATTAACCCAGCTCCACACTTCATTATCTTAGGTCGTCTATTACTACCTTCACTTTTGTAACCCATTCACTCAAAGGTAGTCTCAAAATACACATTTATGTCCTCTACAATACTCTCAGAAAACCATCATAGGGCTCAACAAAAATAGGCGTTGAATAACTTTATTTCATCAAATGCACTGACACAAGACAATATAATTGACACCTCAAATGAACCTCAATCTACATATTTATTATTTATCCTTTTTTATTGCTCACTTTTTCTTACATTTTCACACATTATAAATTTACGTGTCACATATGTGTTATTCTAACACCCAGGCTTTACATATTTGGCCTACCACAGCATGTTGTTTAGATTCACCTAACCAAGACATAATTTTCCGCAACACTTCCAACCACCCATTCTACACGCCTGTTAGAGGGCGATGGGAATCATTATGTTTTCATACTCTAACAGTAAATGAATTTTAAATGATCAAGAATATTAAAGTTTTGTCAATATAACCATGATGTATGAAGGTAGGAACTCACATTTGTTAAATCACCGAACATATTTTCTTTCTCTATTTGCTATAAAGTTGAATAATACCCTAGCTTTAACTACTTGCCGTTACTGCTGTTGTGACTTACACAGATTTACAAGACTTTAAATATCTTGGTAGTCTGAGTCTCACAAAATTCTTTACCAACGTATTTTTGATTACTATTTTTTGTTTGAATAGTGTACTGATTGTCTAGCTATAACTATGACTGATTTTCAAAGGAAAAGGATTATATTCAATGTATTTCACTGCAAAAAGCTTGTGACGATAACAACCTTCAGGAATATTTTTTGATACTCTCCACTGCTGCCTAAATGACTCATTATAGGCTCATTGAATATATTTGACTTGGTTTTTGCAAATCAAAGCTCTGAAACTTCCCATTAACCAAAGTGGTATAAAGGTTTAAAAACCTATGAGATAAGATATTATGCAAGAAGATATGAGGTTCTGGATGTTTTTCTTTGACAAAAAAAATAATTAACACGTCTGAATTAGTGGTAAAACTAAAGAAAACAATTTTTTTTTTTTTAAATATCAATGAACAATATGATAATGATGTTGGCATGTGCTTTTTATAAATAAAAAAAACATATGCCAAATAATGAATTGAAAATATTTAAAAGTTGAACACTAACTTGATTGTCATTCGAATGCTGTTTCAGAGCAGTTTTATTACCTTTCTAAATTTAATGAGTGTTGACTTTGATAAAACAGTTTTAAATATACAACTGTACACTCATAAAGCGAACTATGCTGTTGTATGTTATATTATAAAAATTTTTGGCAGAGTTATGACAAGCTTAGAAAACAGTTATACACGAGCAGTCTGTCAATGAGTTTTTAGCTTTATAAATATTTAGTAAAGATATTTAGTCTCTTTCCAATCTCCTTTTCTTCCTATCTCTCCTTTTCTGTTCCTCTCCTTATTCCTCTCTTCTCCCTGTCGCTCTTCCTTTTCTTCTCCCTTGTCCTCTCCCTCTCTCTCTCCTTGTCTCTATCCCTTCCCCTCTCCTTCTCACTCTTTCCCTCTGCTACTTGCTCTCAATTTTTCTCTTCCTTTTCCTTTTCCTCTCCTTCTCCCTGTTTTTCTCCTCTTTCTTTTCTTCTCTCTCTCTTCCCATTCATCTCTTACTCTTTCCCTCTCTCCGTTTCTCTCTCTCTCGCCCTTCCTCTCTATCCCTCTCTCTCCCTCTCTTTCTCTCTCTGTCCCTCACTCTCTCTCTCCTTCTCTCTCCCTCTCTATCCCTCTCTCCCCCTCTCTCTCTCTCTCCCTCTCTCTCCCTCTCTCTCCCTCTCTTTCCCTCTCTGTCCCTCTCTCTCCCTCTCTCTCTCCCTCTCTCTCCCTCCCTCCCTCTCCCTCCCTCTCCCTCTCTCTCCCTCTCTCTCCCTCTCTATCCCTCTCTCCCCCTCTCTCTCTCTCTCCCTCTCTCTCCCTCTCTCTCTCCTTCTCTCTCTCTCTCTCTCTCTCTCCTTATCCTTCACTCTCCCTCTCTCTCTCTCTCTCTCTCCCTCTCTCCCTCTCTCTCCCTCTCTCTCCCTCTCTCTCAATCTCTCTCCCTCTCTCTCCCTCTCTCTCTCTCTCTTTCCCTCTCTCTCTCCCTCTCTCTCCTTCTCTCTTTCTCTCTCTCTCTCTCTCTTTTTCTCCCTCTCTCTCCCTTTCTCTCCCTTTCTTTTCCTCTCTTTCGCTCATCATTTATCTCCCCTACTGCTATCTAGACCATATTTTGACTGATTCTTTTGCATGTATTTCTTCTCAACTGGTTATCACTCTCTCTTTCTCTTTTTCGTATTATACATGCATTGTCAGTTAGGTTGTTTCAGTGGAGAAAAAATTAAAATTATGTGTTTGTAAGTACTCCAGTATAAACATTTTAGAGAAGAAAATTCGAAGTTCCAAGTTGTACCCATACATCTCTGAATACTTCTTACTAAGCATTGACTGGACAAAAAGTCAACCAAAAATATCTGAGACAGTCAAAACAAAATTAGCATCTTTCTTTGTGCACTCAAACCAAAAATTTCAGCGCTCTGATTGGATAATGATGGTATGTTTTACTTGGATGCAACTTTTGGGATTTGTGGAAAAAAGATTATTTGTAACTAGAAGTTATCAGTAAATACAAAGTTTTTCATTCATATGGCAAAAGATTTCCGATTTTCTTTTAGCTGGCCTTGAAGGTTGACTTGCAACAAAATCACATTACAGTTGTTTGATATCAGAATATTCACCATGTCTTACTCTGTTGTGTCGTAAATGCCAAATATGTGTAAATAGGATTACAAGCTTTTAAAAGCTCAAAAACGAAAAGCCGCCGTAGATTGGAATCTCTTTATTTCGATGATGTAACCACGAAATTGGGTTATCGTCTTGTCACATATGTTTTCACGTGAATTGAAAGGCCAACACAAAGCTCAATATAAAACTTATCGTAGTACTAGTTTATGACAAAAACTTCAGTTTTTACCGAAGACCCCGTATCAAATATAGATGCTCGCTACTTTACAGTTTTGTTTTGGCCTTATTCAATTGCCAGGTCGTTCTTTGATCATGTGACCCAATACTTTGCAAATAATTTTTGTAGCACTTTTTGATTATCACAGGTGACCGACAGGCTCGTCATAATTACCAGACAATGATATGTACTCCTTCGAGCTACGGTTAAAAAGTTTAACGACTTTTTACGGTAAGTTATAAGATATCAGTTCTAAAAGAGACAGCATTAAATGACGATAAAACAGACGCGTAAGAACAATATACATAGTTTTATTGAATGTATGAAATATATTTGTGAAAATATTTTGACGAATAAGGTGGCAAGAAAGTGTAAACAGAAACCATATTTCACAACTACTTCACATTTGAGCAACTTTGGAAAGCGAATCCAAACTACGACGGTCTTGTGTGGCTGCGATTTTCTGTTTGTTTTTGAGCTTTTAAAAGTTGGTAATCACCTTTTTCACATATTGTACACCTACAACACAACAGAGTAAGAAATGGTGAATCTTTTCATATCAAATAACAGTAACGTGAGTTTTGTTGCAAGTCAACGTTTAAGTGATCCATAAATAAGTCTGATAAAATATTTATTTTGTAATGATTAACTTACTAGGACTGAGTTTTAAATCTACATTGTAACTTTTAGGGATCTTAGACATTTTTTGTCGGAATTCTTTGAAATTTACTTTTCAATCTGAGTCGCCTTTCAAATATTATCAAGTAATAATAATTTAAGAGTCATTAATCCTAAATAGTTTTTATTTTACTATACTCAGGGTGGTGTTAAATATATTTTGTAGGTTTAGTGATTCGTTAAGATTGGATAGCTTAGTACTTATTGGCTAAGCTAAATGCTTTTAATTACTCTCTTCAGTGTATGTGCTGTAGGTTTTGTATAGTAGTTTGTGTGAATTAAAATGTACATATTGATCTGAGTCGTCTCAGATATATTCTTTATACACTGCATTAATTAGGAACAAGCATCAAAATTGTTGTGAATTCAAAAAAAATTTTTACGAAGACGAGCTTTTTAATTTTATATCTAAGAATAAATTAGTTTTGACCGATTTGGCTACCATCTTTATAAAACTAGATATTTCTGGTGACGAGTGATTTGGTCCTGGATAGATTAACTAAGGGAAAGGCCAGCCAAGCAAGGGATATGATCACATGGTTTTCGGTGTTATCTTTGGGTCAATACATCAGCCACTTCTATATTGGCAGTTGGATATTTGTAAGTCATTTTTTATATTTCCAAAGTTGAGTGTACTAAGTGAAAAAAATATTTAAGCTGAATTGAAATAATCTTAAATTATCTTTATAGGTATTTACAAAGTGAAAAGCTTATAGTAGTTTTTTAAACATTTTATAAATGCTTATTTTTCATAAAATGTTAAAAAAAATCTAAATTTTATAAAACATGTTTTTAAATATGCAAACTAGTTCAAATAAAAGTTCAAATGAAAGTAGCGAACATATAGAAGTTTTACAGTATATTACTGATACAGTTCGAAAGTTAAGGCTTTGTTCATTAGCTAAACTTTGGTCAGCAATGTTCACTCTGCATTGTAATTACCCAAAATGGAAGCTTCCAGAAACAGCTAGCTGTATACAAAAACATTGAATTATGCAATTTGCTATGATGAAGGCACAGAGAAAGCCAAAAATATTGGAAGAGAAAAGTTCAAGCATGAATAACCTAAAGCTGTATTTTTTCTCTTTAATTTCCATTTTTTGTATGTAAATTTAAATTGTAGTAAAACAATTAAACTGGAATGTTAAGAAACAAATTCCTTATTTCTCATGAATTATTTTGACATCTAATCAAAAAGTTTATTTGCGGTTATTTTTATAGTAAGGTGTTTTCAGCAGACTTGTTTAGTAATAATGTAGTTCATAATTCAATAGAAGACTATAGATTTTAAAGAGCAAAAACAATTAGCATTCACAGTCTGGCTAAACAACAAAGTTTTGCTATATTTAATATTTATTAACTACTTGCATGATTTACCAACACAAATTCTGGTCATTTGCAGGAATATTGGGTGACACATGCTGACTATCTATTGTCTAATGAAAGAAGAGTATCATTGTTGAAAGATATTAAATTATTGGGCAACAGAGTATTACTCGATTCTTTGGAGCTACAAAAGGAATATAATGAACCTTTAGATGAAGAAGAACCTTTGGATTTGTTTAAAGATGTTATGACAAAATTACCAAAAGAAGATGATATTCCAATGCAAGTTTTGGCACCTCTGGCAAGGAAAAGAACTGTGAATGTTGTTTATTCTTTTATAAATGATAGGTGAGTTTCTCTATCTAACTAACCTACATAAGAGGTACGTAGGTTTGAGTATCTATAAAACACAGATAGACAAGCTTACAAGCCTGTGTGATTAAATGTATTAGAGTTATAAAGTAATCACTTTACATTATCTTATCATAGGCAAGTCCCTAATGAACAGACATTTTCAAAATGCTTTGATTTAAGTTTTTGTGAGAGAATATGTAGGCAGTTTCTTAAGGCGAAAACCCATAACTCAAAGTACCGAAGCAACGGTGGTTAAGAATTACTTCTTAACACCATGAATTCTTCCTGTGGGACTAAAATCACCACCGTGTCAATCATGAATGAGTGTGCCAACCAATAAACCAGAAGCGTTAGTTTATAGCAAAGTAACCAAATTTGAAAGGAAGTATAACTTTAGTTTATTCTAACAAGGTTTACATTTGGAAGTGTGAAAATAGAACCAATGTGTTTCAGTGCAAGGCATAGGTCGCAAAACAAACTGACTACATATTCACTAAGTCTTTGTTTTAGAAGTTACTCAGGTTGATGAGATTAAAAGATTAGATCTGTGACTTTCCACAAAAACTGAAGTGCTGTATAGATCAATTAAATCTTTTAATCAATCGATTTAATGTACTGGAGATTTCAAACCTTAAGTTCGCTATTTTGTAACTCTACTGGAGAAAATGTACTGTATCTATTGATATGCTCAGTAGTTAAATTAGCCAACAGTAAATAGACACAACTTTTTATGATTTTACTAATCAGCTTAGCGAACAAATGTGCACCTGACTCTCATGTACTATAACAAGGCCATAACCAGCGTTTATAGACAATTATCTGACTTTGTCAGTCACTCAGTCTCACATAATTGACCCAGTGTGTATAATGATTCATCTCTTGTCTGTCCTTTTGATATTAATCTAAGCAAACCATTTCCTGAGTTTTTTTGTTTTACCATAACTTATAGTGACATAAAAACTTATTTATTTCATCTCATCAATGTACTATAAAATTCATTCTTATATCAAATTAAACCTACTAGTTCTGATAATTACCGATGAATTTTATAGCTGTGAGTCTACATATGATATTCTAGAAATTATGATACCACCTGGTGATATCACTCTTACCCAGGCATGGTTGAAGCTGCCTGAATACTGAGTGGAAAAATATTATGTTGTGTTTTACTTTCCACATATGTTTGTGATTAGTGGTTTTGAGATTATACCAACCGGTTTAAGCGTTTCATTTTTGTTTCACTAGCAAACAGGTTCTTTATACATACAAATTGAAAAAGTAAAAAACTGTCTTTAAAATTATTTCTTCTCAGAAGTCAAATGCTTAAAAAAGTATAAAACATTTTTCTTATGATCTTGGATATAATATTTTATTATCATTGTTCAAGAAAAAGGTGGTTTTAATAATTATATGTAATCATTATGTCATAATGATTTCCTGTAATGACTTTGCAAAGGTCGCAAGTTTCTCTGTCCTTTTCCACAAGTTAAAACGTTGAGGTAACTGGAAATTGGTTAGAATTAGACAAAATAATTTTGAAACTCTACCCTGTAAATTTATCTGCAACGGTCATTGCAATTGTATTTTGTACTGCTTGTTCCGCTTGAAAACAAAAGTTGTAATTCTACTTTCTGAGGCTCTCATAAAAGCTATCAATTGGGTTTATTTTCTTAGGCCTCTAATATTTCATGTATTGTAAACAATAGGAATGTATCAAATGCTTATCCAATTGTGAATTTATTGTGAAATCCGTTACTTTCTGCTTTTGATTTTATGTTGAAAAAATCCTTTGAGCAATGATAATTTCAGTATTGCTATTATGCGTCCTTTTGTTGACAATGTTTTATTCTTTTCAGGTTAGAGAACACAAATATTACTTTTGGGTCAACTAGAAAAGATAAAAGCGACCACTCTAAAAGACCTCTTGGTATTTTGATGCGTTTGCTAGGTGAGTTAGGAGTGTAACCTAACCTTTATTCAAAGTTAGTTAGTCATTTCCACTGCACAATATAACTCCAAGTGCTAGTAGACTAAATAACCAGAAATGTATTTTCTGTTTTGCTTACATGTTTTGTAACTCGATGAACCAAAAACCCATCAATATCAAACATTTAACAAACTTGGCTTGAATATATATGGTACTAGCTGCATTACCCATGTTCGGGAACAGATTTCCATAAAGCAATAGTTTTATTGAGAGTTGTCTTTCATACTGTAAAACAACTCCAAATATGCAAACTACTGAAGATTTTGTGCTGATCTGACTGCATACACATAAGCAGTTGTATATGTCAATAATGTTGGAGAGACCAATGGAATAATGCAATGTGTTTACAGCTAGTCTACAATGCATCAGTCTCGAACCACTCAAATTGAAATTGTCCTAATTTTGTACACAGAACTGATAATGAAATTGACATTGCTAGGCAAACTGAAATTCTTCAAACTGGCAGTATTGAAAAGTTTTACATATTTTAAGAAATTCTAGAAAATATTTTGCTACTGCACTGCTTAGCTATCGCCAGCAATTATTGAATTGAGACTTCTGCATGCTTGAAACACTAATCATGTCTCACCAGTTCTTGGTCTATAGCCTGTGTTTGACATGGCATATACAAACTGTGCAGCAGTAATGTGGTAGTGTTGATAAAATTTATTGTCAATAAAATCCACTATATAAACTACATATATGGCCTCTCGCCTTTCCAACGTAAGGCATTACATCTGGAGCATTTTTGGACATTCATCCCATAGAAAAGTTTTTCCCTATACTGTGTTGCAGAACTGTAGTTAAGTGCAAAGTTTTCTGTCCATACACGGCACCTGGTAGCAGGTGCTGTAGTTAGTGCATCTCGCTGTTGTTGCAGTTTCATCTGCTCTAAAAAATCCACTCACCGAGCAGCTGTTGTAGCTAGTGCATCACGTTCTTGTCATTGCTGCATCTGCTCGGAGGTTTCTGCACGTCTGGCCGATGTAGCGGCTGCTCTGAGCCGTTTGAGTTGCTGCTAGGTAGGTTCAGTAGTATCTGCACTTCTAGCGCCTGCAGCATCTAATCTGGCCTGCTCTCGATGTACCTGTGTTTTTTCAGCGGTTTCTGCTCCTCTAGCAGCTGCTATTCTGTTTTTTTGTAGGCGTAGCTGTGTTTGCTCTGCAGTTTCTGCACTTCTAGCACCAAGTGAAAATGCCACCGAGTTAGAAAACAATTACTTATGTTGTTGACATTATAGCCGATTCAGAATTTTGTGAATATACAGATAATTAAAATAGCAAGGACAGTAATAGCAATAACATAGTAAATAGCAATAACATACACCAATACTAACCTTTTTGATGTAGAAATTTAGTAGGTAAAACGCAGTAGCAGTACCCGTGCAAGTTCTGTAGTACTCGTAGCTGGAAAAAAGTAAAAGTCACTCAGCTGCGGAAGGAAATGAACATGTTTACTATCACAAACAGTGGCAAATCCAATGTTTTAAACCCTTTCACTGAAGTAGACTCATTCATGCGCTTTGTATGGTCGACCGCCGTAAACACATTTTTGCAAATTTCCCAGCAAATGCTAGCAAATGAATTTTATTATTCGTTGATAACATAACCAATGATATTTTAGACTTTTATGGTAGTGACAGTGTTGTCCAAAGATTTCTCTATAAAATTACCCTAAAATTTAATTTTAACTCTTTGTTTGAGAATTCCCAACTTAACCACTTTGGGTGCATGCGCCGCTATAGCGGCTTTTAGCATATTCCTTTTAAGTTCATCAGCCGGTTTTTAGGCTTTGCGTAGTTGCATTACTCACCCATCTATATTTAGAGCTTGCTTACAGTTACACTATATCTACAAAACTAAGCTTGACCTTCAGACATGTTTTCAGACATTGGACTGGTCAAACAGCTATGGCCAAATGAAAGAATTTGGAGTAATTTGCATTCAAAGTTCAACATCGCGATCAGTTAGTAACAACGTGTAGTAGCTAGTAGTGGATGTGAATAAGCTTCAATTCAGCGATAGAAATGACAGGCTTCCAGTAGAGTGGTGACAAAGATAAGTTAACAGCTATGGAAGAGACTGTAAATTGCATTTGATACGCAGTATAATGTTATAATTGCTTGTTATTATATATACTTTTATACATTTATATGCTACCCTTATTAGTCAAATATGTTCGTAGAACACGAATTTTAATAAAACCGCTATTTCATGCTACTTTCAACATTAATTAATTTTAATTTTTGCAATAAAGATAATATGATCAGATAAAGTATTTTCTCTGCTTTTCAAAAAAGTATAGGTGTTCTATGTGAAAATGAGAGTGCTTCTATAGTTAAAATGACTTTTGTTGACCCATGTCATAATCTGTAGAGCATCATGATTTAATTGTACCTGAAAGCGAAATTGGATTATGCAATTGTACCCTAAGTGGTTAAAAACAACCATGTTTTGTGCAAGTTTTGAAAATGCCACCAAGTTAGAAAACAATTGCTTATGTTGTTGACATTATAGCCGATCCAGAAATTTGTGAATATACAGATAATTAAAATGGCAATAGCAGTAATAGCAATAACATAGTAATTAACATACCACAATACTAACCTTTTCGATGTAGAAATTTACTAGGTAAAACGCAGTAACAGTACCCGTGCAAGTTCTGTAGTACTCGTAGCTGGAAAAAAGTAAAAGTAACTCAGAAAGAAATTAACATGTTTACTATCACAAACAGTGGCAAATCCAACGTTTTCAACCCTTTCACTGAAGTAGACTCATTTATGTGTTTTCTATGGTCGACTGCGGTAGATACATTTTGCGACTTTACCAGCAATTTCTAGTAATTGAATTTTATTATTTGTTGATCACATAACCAACGGTCTTCAGGACTTTTATAGTAGTGACAGTGTTGTTTTAAGATTTCTCTATAAAATTAGCCTAAAGTATAATACTTTAATTTTTGTTTGGGGATTTTCAACTTTAAAACAAACATTTTTTGTAAGTTGATCAAACGTGTCCGAATTAAAAAACAAATAACTACCTCTGTTGATGACATTTATAGCCAATTCAGAATTTTTTGATTACACAGATAAAACAAACGTTCTAGACGGAGTTTCAAATTGAAAAAATATCATGAAGCTATATCGGCGGAATGGCTGGCAGTAGGCCGATAGCTAAATTTGTACATGGACGCAAGTGAAAGGGTTTTGTATTGAAAAGGTGGCAATTCATAGACAATACAACATTGAATAAGAAGCACTTACCTTTTCAATGTGGCAATGTAGTAGGTGATAAATGCATTCTTCCAGTGGTCGCAAGAAACAAACGTTTACGCGACCTTCTCGGTACATGTTGGCAGTAAATATTAATTGCGTGTAATTTATTACGCGCTAACCAGAGATGACGCGATTTTTGTGTAAAAACGATGAATAGGTTATGTATAGAGGCGTGTACTAACTGGAGATTTAGGTTAATGCGCCTTAGATACCTAGTAGCGACTAACAGTCTAAAAAGTACGGTACTCTAAAAGGCGGACACATACACATGCAGACAGACAGACAGACAACGATTGCCATTTATATAGTAGATTTTATCAATATATCAACACTAATAAAACACATGTCAGTCTGTTGGTCTACAGCCAAAGGTCGAGAGTAGATAAAACATTACTTTTCATTACAATATACCAGAGCTCATGACATTCAGATTTGTAAACAGTCACTGTTACATTGATCAACATACATGTACTTCAAATTGCTCTAAAGTATTGGTGTAAATACTGATTCTTGGTGCTTTATCAGCTAGCTGAATATCTCTTTTGACACACAGCAATGCCAGGGTGCTGGTTTTAATAATACAGTGCTCTGTATCCCAGAACTCCGCTTTGAACCATTACACCTTTAGTTTGAAGATACTGATCTCTGAGACCAAGCTTTTTTTTCCAAAGTTGCTTCTGAGCCAGTGATTTGGTAAACTGCACATTTGCTGTCCATTTTTGTTTATTTTCTGTTTGTTCAATTCCTTTAAAGTCGGTACAAGAGCCTTGTCAGAATTGTTATCACCTCAACTGTTGGTTTCAACAGTATATTTAGTTTCCCTAATAGATCAATGGGCTACCTTTTAATTATTTTCTCTTTTCACGTTTCCCTTCCCTATCTCTTTGTATAATTTCTGCATAAATATGCTAATTATGCTTTAACAAATTATATTTTCTTGCAATATTATCAATAATTTTAATACCTGTAATTTTGACATTGATCCAGGTTTATTAGGCTGGGTTCAGTCGGACTTTTTAGATTATGTTTGATAATATAGACATAGCTGCTTGTTGTACTACATCAGGTTTCTTCGCTTCCACTCCCAACAGTGCTATCTAATATTTAATATTGCATACAGCTCTGAGAACTGCAGTCGCATATGGTACTGACAGTGCTTTCATATTCCCAAGTCTACTTGATTGCACTGCCTGGTTTAAGTCTCTCTTTATACATTTTTTCATCTTTTTAAGTTGCTGATGGTGTATAACTTTTACATTTTACTTTTCTTTTTCTGGTCACTTGTTATTATTCATCATTGACATTACTGTTATTTGGCTAATGTTTATTTTTAATTAAAATTAGATTGGCCGTGTCTACTGATTCCATCACTCAAGTCCAATTATGATTGAATAAACATTACTTCGTAAAATTTAGTCAGCAATCAACCAGACCTGGTTCTTTTATTATTACATTTTTTGTTTTCCACTTCAAAGAGTGCTATTGATTTTGCAATTTTATATCTGATTCTGAAAGCTCCAATCATTATTAGTATTATAATTGAATTTATTTTTTCATCCCATTCAGTTCAACTGCCAGATTGCAATTTCACTCACTCTCTCTCTCTCACTCTCTCTCACTCTCTCTCTCTCTCTCTCTCTCACTCTCTCTCACTCTCTCTCACTCTCTCTCACTCTCTCTCACTCTCTCTCACTCTCTCTCACTCTCTCTCACTCTCTCTCACTCTCTCTCACTCTCTCTCACTCACTCTCTCTCACTCTCTCTCACTCTCTCTCACTCTCTCTCACTCTCTCTCTCTCACTCTCTCTCACTCTCTCTCTCACTCTCTCTCACTCTCTCTCTCTCTCACTCTCTCTCTCACTCTCTCTCACTCTCTCTCACTCTCTCTCACTCTTTCTCACTCTCTCTCACTCTCTCTCACTCTCTCTCTCTCACTCTCTCTCACCCTCTCTCACTCTCTCTCACTCTCTCTCACTCTCTCTCACTCTCTCTCACTCTCTCTCTCACTCTCTCTCACTCTCTCTCTCACTCTCTCTCACTCTCTCTCACTCTCTCTCTCTCACTCTCTCACTCTCTCACTCTCTCTCACTCTCTCTCACTCTCTCTCACTCTTTCTCACTCTCTCACTCTCTCTCTCACTCTCTCTCACTCTCTCTCTCACTCTCTCTCACTCTCTCTCACTCTCTCTCTCACTCTCTCACTCTCTCACTCTCTCTCACTCTCTCTCACTCTCTCTCACTTTTTCTCACTCTCTCTCACTCTCTCTCACTCTCTCTCTCTCTCACTCTCTCTCACGCTCTCTCACTCTCTCTCACTCTCTCTCTCACTCTCTCTCACTCTCTCTCACTCTCTCTCTCACTCTCTCTCACTCTCTCTCACTCTCTCTCACTCTCTCTCACTCTCTCTCACTCTCTCTCACTCTATCTCATTCTCTCTCACTCTCTCTCACTCTCTCTCACTCTCTCTCACTTTCTGTTTTGTTGCAAAATTTGTTGTTCTAGATAAACTTATTGACCACAAAGATATCAGGCTTTGGAGCTTTAATAACCTTGTAACTAGTAATGCTAAAACACCGCTTTCATTTTCCATCAATAGTTCACCTTGGTTCTTCTTTCAGTTTTTTTAAAGTTTTAAAGGATTTATATTTCTCCGGGTAGTTCTTAAACTTTTCTACCACTTTACTTAGTTGAACTTTCTCTTCAGATTTTTGTCTAATTTCTTACACTTGCTGTTTTTTGTAGAATATTGGCAGCATTCTTCAGAAAGCTGTCAGAATCATTGTTTTTACCTAACTTTATCACATTCCTCATTCAATACCAATCTATTTCCATCAAAATTTTTACTGATATACAATATATGCAGGTGTGCCTTCAGATGTAATGCATCACACTATGATTGCATTACGTTGCATCACACTTATTGCAAACTATCAATAATCCAGTAAAACCATCTAACTTTATAATTATGCACTGAACAGCCCATCTAGCCATTACCTTGATCATGTTGCTACTATTTAGTTTTGCTTCCAACATGTACATTACTAACTTTCATATTTTTTTCTAACTGCCTGTTTTATTTCACTCAGTTTTATTTTACCTGCTTTGTCTACTTGTATGTATTTACATGGTTGACGGCTAAAATTATCTATGCTGATTCTGATCTCTGATTTTCCTATATTTTTCTTGCTCGACCTTTTTTCCCATGATTGACATGACATATTCCTCAATCCAAAATTTTTTTAAACAATAGGTAAAAAATTATCTTTACTTTTAGCATGATCTTTAATTTTGTTTTATACGGTTGATTCATTCTGCTAAAAAATTAGTATATGTTTTGTGATAAACCCGGTACTAAATGACCAAGGTAAAGTATGTTGTTCAAAATGAAAATTAAATGAGTTTAAGAACATATTTCTGCACGGTGGTTCTTTTGATAATTAGTTGATATTACTGTAGGTGAGAGACTGTCTGAAACCACTTGCTACAAACAGATCATTTCTGAAGTGAAAGAGAAATATTGTGATACAAACTCTAGAGCACCCAGAGTGTTCACAATAACGTCTATTCTTTATGAAAATGTGTTTCACTTTGATGACCTAATTACCTATGACCAAATAATCACAGTAAGAAGGGATTATTTGTTATTAGTATCGGTACATATACTTTTTAATATAGTCTATACTAAAAGAGTTTTCAATTCCGCCACCCAATAGAAAGTATTATTAGGAAAATAATTATTTGTCAATTATTTCTTCTGCTATATTAATGATTTTGATTTTTGATTGTTGATTTTTTTTTATCTACGATAGTAATTAAATAAAATAAAAAAGCTGGAACAGTGATGAAGCCAATAATACACATAAGTATAGAATGTTCGGATAACAAAGAAGTATTTGATCAGAAAGTAGATTTGTATTTAACCTATTGCAGCATTTGCTATACCAACTTTGAAACTGCATATGATGAAAAAGTTTTGATAGATAGCTTCTGCTGAGACAGTAACCTTTTTATACACACACTCATATACAAGAACTGTTAAGATTAATTCAACATATTCAAAATTTTTATTTTGTTTTCTCAGTTTGTATTAATTGTATCATTACCGAAATCCCAAACAATCTTTTATTGTAATCATAGCAAAACCGACTTTATTTAGTTGTTACTTGCTAACTTTTTTTCATTGATATATAAACCCTTTTTTTCGTTGTTTTATTTGTTTTAACTTATTTCTCCTGCTTAAAATATTTTCCTTATGATATAAAGATTTAAAGATAAAGTTGTTTGGGAAAGTTTGAAAACCGTTACAGTTTCTTTTATTTTCGTTTAAATCATGTTCACTACACAAAACACTGTTCTCATGATATTTTGTTTGAAAGTTCAAATGACAAATGTTGTTATATTTTAAATACAAATACATTTTCTGTGCAAAGAACTTTTTATTACCAGTATTGTAGTATTCAAATTTTTGATGGATAGCTTATGGTGGGAGAGTAATCTTTGTTATACACACACTTCCAAGTAAGAATTGTGATTATTAATTCAACATATTCAGGATCTATATTTTGTTCTCTCAGTTCTATTGTGTCATTGCTAAATAATATTTTATGGTATTCGTAGTAAAATAGACTTAGTTTATCTATTAATCACCAACTATTTCACATTTAAATTCTTACCCTTTAATATTTGTTTTATCTTTTTTAATTTATTCGACCTGCAAAAACATTTTTCTCATGTCATAGGGTTTGAAAGTTAAAGTTGTTTGACAAAGTTTAAAAACCTTCACAGCTGTCTTTTTCTTTTTTTCAACTACACAAAACACTACAAAAACTACTGCTCAATTGAAACTGCTGCAAATGTAAAAATTATATGTCATACTGTCTTTTGCTGATCGAATGGAGAGAGAGAATATCAAAGCTTTTCCCATAAATGTCTGCAATAGAAAACATGGTCTTGAACCCATGTATAGTAATTAAACCTTAAGGAAAGGAATTTTTCAACAGGGGCATTGTAACGTGCGGCTGCTTTTCTAAAATAATTAGCATCTGGTTACAGTATATCAAACATTATTATGCTCTATATCGAAATTTCTTAATGGGGCTTTGTAATGTGTTGGCAAGATGCTAAAACATTAGTTATAGCAGAAAAATAAAAATTACGAATAGCCTACACATATGACCAACTTTGAGAAAAATATTTTAAACTAGAAGTCCCCCTTTCATACAGCCCATGACCAAAGTGGTAATAGAAAAATAAAAGGTACTGCTGGTTGAGAATTGCAATATTAGCAGTCAAATGTCACAGCATTGCAATAGGAGAGCTGCTATAGTTGTTGAAATGGTAGCTGTAATGAACTGGGTGTTATCATGTACACTAAACAGCAATAATGAGAGGAAAATATTATATGTTTATATCTCTTCCTTGCAATAGAAGAAATGCAATATTAGACATAAAATGGCAAGCTGATGTGTAATATACACAGTTCGAAAGTTGGTTGTGTTGAATGCAGAATGGTTTTGACAGCGATCTGTAACTAAAGTGAAAAAATGGGTCATGATCACAGAAACTATGGTTAGGTCGAGTGTGTGAGATTTAGAGTTATCTACACTAGCAGAAGGAGAAAATTATCAGTTAGTTTTCAAAAAAAAATTTGATTCCAGCTTAATAAAAGCATATTTTATGGTCAATAAACTAAATGCGTGTCTACCATTAGTGTGAAAACATAGTTTTGAGAAAACTGGTGTTAAGGTTTGAAAAACGAGAATCAATGACAATATTTTCACATTTCAAAACATCCTAGCAGCCAATACCAAAAAGTTGTGATATTTATCTAGATTTTGGTAGTTAAATGCAAAAATTTATGCTGAATTTAAAAATCTAACAGATTTTAGTAGGTTGTCATAGAAATTTATGTATACCTATGAGAAAATGTAGGCTTATATCTTAATTTTGCGGATATTAAAAACGGCTTGGCAGTATCGCGATATTGGACACAGCCATATCATCATCAACAAAATCCTTAAAAAATAATAACAGTAACATATTGCCCAACATTGTCATTATATACTCCGATCTTGTAAGTTTGAATGACTATTCTTATAATTGAATCTTAAAATAGTCTTATAAAATCAAAAAATTATTCTTATAATGAAATATTGTAATAATTTTTAAAAGAATTGTTACAAAAATATCTTTGTCATATCCTTTACTTTCACTGCTTTGGACTCTAATTGAAATACTAAAGTATTCATTAAAAGTTTCCATAATGTTAGTTACTTTGAAATCAACAAAAATGAAACAATTACTTTTCAATACTTTTACGTTAATTACAGAAATATTTGGCAATTGGACAATGCCATTGACTGGTGAAAAATGCTAATTTTTCTCATGAAATGCGCTCAACTTAATGGTTCTACTTTCGGTCGCACGGCCTTATTGGGGTTTTGTTTGCTGGTCTTAAATTTGGTTAAAAAAGGCTTTTCAAATTTTAATGTTGATTTTGAGCCAAATTAATCTATTTATGTATAATCCAATCAGATGAGTAAGGTTTAAGATATTGTTTACAAATTTCAAAGACTTGGTAACATATATAATTAGATTTATACGTGTTTTGTATCTTTATTATACTTAAAGACTCTATTGAAAAATGTTTAAATTTTTGATGATATTTAGGTACAAGGGTTTCCGTCTGTGTTTGAAAACAATGTTTGTGAGTTGTGTGCACATATGCATTTATAATAAAGCTCCTAAACAATCGCTTTTGCTCGTGTTTTGCCCAGGGATTAGGTTTATTTTACTCACTAACCAATTTAATTCAAGTTTTGTCTTGAAACTGTCCACCTTCTCTATGATTTCCATAGCATTAGAAAGTTAGTGCCAAAATGGTCTTAGTTGCTTTAGCAAATGTTCAATGTGTTTTTTACAAGTGAGATTACAATTAATGAAATTAACTAAAAATTATTGCAATTTGTCTGACAGATTAGTTTTTGAAAATAAAAAAGAGACGACTATTAGGAAGATGAAATTAATTTTGGCTTTTTTCAGTAACATAAAATTAGTTTTATCAACATTTAAGGTGAGTTTCTTTAAAGTGGAACCTTTTTTAACAGCAAAATCGTTATTTGAACAATATATGTGCTCATTGATGTTAGATGATTCGAAAAGGATGTTACTGTCATCTGCTTAAAGCGAATGTGTGAAAAGGTTTCTGACATAGTTGCTAAATAGTTTATGTAAATTAAAAACAAGAGTTGGATCAACGATGGAACTTTGGGGGATTGCATATGATAGCTCAAGTAAGGAAGATAAAGTGTCAATAATTATAGTAAATGTTTTACGTTCAGTTAGATAATTTTCTGATTCAGGTATCTGCAGTGATGTCAAACTTAAGATTGTTGAGCTCTGTGTGCAATATTTTATAATCTATTGACTCAAAGATTCACTAAAATCTTGAATGATCCTGAGAGAAAATTTGTCATTGTTTGAGGATTATAAAACACTGATAGTCCATTTAATTAGTGCATCGTTGGTGCTGCGCTTTCTTCTAAAACCATATTGCCCATCATCAAGCAGTAAAATACTCCGAATTTACAGAATGTTCTGAATTTTCCATTATTTTAATAAACACTGGCAGCAAACCAATGGGTCTACAATTAGAGCAAATTTTATTTTAGCTTTTTTTGAAACAAGAGTTTTACTTTATCTATTTTCATTTTACTTGGTATTTAAGAAGTTGTTAAGTTAGCGTTTAAAATTTCAGTTATTACAGGAGCAATTGCTTTTGCTGCATCATTGGCTAATATTGCTGAAAATTTGTCAAATCCGGTTGTTCTGGCCTGCTTGACCTTTTTCAGAAGCTTGGTTACATAATTGACCTCGACTTGCAAAAATTGGCAAGTTAAAATTTATTTGATATCCTTTATGTTAGCTATTGTGGATTAAGCTTACACTTTTAAACTTTTTTGCCAGGGACGAACTGATGAAAGTGAAAGAGATTTTAAAGGTGTTGGCTGTATTAATATCTGTAGTCAGCTCTTTTTATTGCGTATTATGGATTTTGGGGCTGATGAGGAGGATTTAGTTTTGCTGAATCTATTATTCAAGATTTGAATGAGGCTTTTAGGCCCAGAAGGACATTTAGTGGGGATTCAAAATACTTTGATTTGGCATCGCGGAGTTCCATAGTAATTTGATTCCCTAGTTTTTTAAATATAACTTTTCTTTTTTAGGTAAGGGATGAGTTGAGTGTTTGTGAGAAGAGGTAGTGTTGAATTAATATTTTAGGCTGGTTTAGATTTTGTAGCACGGAAGATGTCACACCAGATATTTTCAAAATAAGGTTTATGGTGCGAAGCTCTTTAGTGTAAGCCTTAACTCCAGACTTGCTTGTGATCATGTTTTATTTACTGCATTTGAAAATAAATGACTTTTTGTGTCTAAAAAACATCAATGCTATGGATATCATGACAAGAGTTTGGTCCCAAAACAAATGATCCTTTACCAGAAATTTTGCAGCAGAACGTTATAAACTGCACTTTATCAGAGTATACATATAATCATAGAAGAAAATTTAATCTTTAGTTTCTTAGCTAATCGCAGTTGACTACCTTAATAAGTTTAACAAATAGGTTCCTTACATACAGAAGTAAGTTTATCATTTTTCTTACTAGTTTGATCAGTTTTTATTTGTTGCTGTTTCATATTAAAGCTCAATAAAAAATGCTCTTAACAACTAGTACTCTTAAACTGGTAAAGCTGAACAAACACTAATTTTCTTGTTTTTAGTACAACATTTGTTTTTTACAAGTTTGTAACACATCCGCCAGAGTTGAATATATAGATACGCTCCCCGACTTGCAAACAAGTTGCATTTTGAACAATCGTTCGTAAGTTGAATTTGTTTGTAAGTTGCTTCAGTGCTATACTTTGTATTCTAATTTATGTTTAAGGCCTATATAAGTATATTGAATGTTTATATAAGTACGTTTAAGGCTTGTTTAAGTAACCTGTATTGGTTTGTACTGAAAAAAAATAAAATGGAGAGAATACTGTGGTGGACGCCGGGCCATGACACTACAATTCGTATTTATTGCATGGTTTTTCCTTTTTCTTATATCGTTGTTTTAATCGTTATGCTATCACTTATCGTTGTTGTCTTTTTTTGTATGTGTTGTCCTTTTATTATATCGATGTTTAACTTGTTATGCTGTTGTTATATCTGATATCCCGCCATAACACTATCACTTAACTTCACTTATATTGCTGTCATACCAACGCGCTAGCGGTTCTATTTATTCACTTTCTTAGACGGTTTTCTTACTGTTTGTCGTTAGCTGGAACGGTTGAAATTATTGCATATAAATGTTTAGTTTGCTGTACGCTCCTCGGCTAGTGAAATCTCATTTGCTAATAAAAAGCTGAATGAAACTACATGCACTCTCTTCTCTTTAGTTATTAGTCTAGATCATGTTCAGTAAAGGACGGCAAATTCCTTTACAATACGTACAGTACAATAAAAAGGTTCTCTGCACATTGGAGATACGTTCATGCACTTATGCACTGCAACTAACTGGGTAGAGGAAAGTGGATGCTGGGTGGGGCTTCTGGGTAAGCCTCTTTCCGCCGCTAATATATCAGTATTACCGTCACTAATAGCGTCGGACATACGTGCTGAAATGTTCGTATGTACCGTTGTTCGTAACTTAAATGCTCGTAAGTAGGGCAGCGTCTGTATAAACATGAAACTTACTTTAATTAAAGTTAATCATGTAATATTTTATCCATTCTTTCAATGAAGCCGGTTGTAGTTATAGTTAATGAAAATTTAACAGATGAGTTGTCATGAGGTACTGTTGTTTTGATGTGATTTTTTAGGCAATGCTAATTGTTTCCGATTTGACAAATATGTTGATCAGCAAAGGAGAAGAGACAGAAGCTCAAGAAATGATAAGCCATGTAATTGAGAACGTATTTTCAGGACAGCGTATTAAAAGCATCATCTCAGCAGGATGGGTAAATTCATTTAAACCATTTGATTGGTTATTGGATAACGAATTTCGTATGTTTTTGAAAATTGGACCTATCATAATTCATTTTTCTATATTATTGTGTGCAAACATGTGCGCATGCCTGTGTGGGTGTGTGTGAATGTGTGTCTGCCTATGCGCACATGTGAACATGTATGTGTGTGAGTGTGCATGCGTGTGTGCGTGTGTGCATGTGTGTGCGTGTGTGTAGGTATGTAGGCGCATGTGAGTGTGTGTGGGCATCTGAGTGTGTGTATGTATGCAAATGAGTTTGTGTCCATGCACCTATTTGCGCATGCAAGTGTGTGCATACATATGGGCATGTATGTGTGTGTCCTTGCGTGTGCGCCTTTATGGGTCTTTATGGGTCTGTGGGGTTATGGGCCTGAAAAAAACTGTGTGCATGTGTGTGAACATGTACAGGTGTGTGCATGCATGTGGGCAGGTGTGCATGTTTGTGAGTGGGTGTGTGTGTGTGTGTGTGAGTGAGTGGGCGTGCATGCGTGCGTGCGTGTGGGTGTGTGTGTGTGTACTTATGTGTGCTTGCATATGACTGTGTACATGTGCAGGGGTGTGGATTCATGTTTTGCAAATGTAGGCCTGTTCATGCACCTGCATGCAAGTTGAAAATGGATATTCTCAAAGGCTGCTACACGCTTCACATACACATGTGCCATGCCTTCTGTCCGTCCATGCAAAACGGTTCCAAAGCTTCATCTGGTTTCTAAAAGATAGCCACTTACACACCAACCACTATACACACACATATACTAAACCCCCACATCACAAGTTTTGTATATCTTCAAATATGTGTTGTTTGTGACATGTTAGCATTTACGTAGCTAACATTTGTAAATTTTTAGGTATTCGTTGTTACTTACTGTGCTTCCCCATGACATGGTTAATTGGAACAATATGAAACACAGTTTTGTGAGATTACACCGTTGTAGTGTTTTACCTAGTAAACTTTGACAACCCACCTAAATATAATCAAGTTCAAATTGGATCAAAAGAAGTTTAATTCAACTTATTATATGGGTAAAGTCGTACTTTTCAAGTACTACGGAGCTTAAGCTAACTGGAATGTGTCAGATAGTTACACTTAAATTAGAAATGTTTGATACAAAACGTGAGTTAATACAATGATTTCCAAAAACTCAAAGTTAATACATAATGACTTAAAATAAATTGCCAATTTTTTCAGCCAGCTCCAGCCGGTTACAAAATATATTGTTACCAGCTCATTTTTATGTGTAATAAACCCTTCAAGAAATTTTGGTTCCTTTCAAGAATAATGTTTGGCAAACAATGGTCATGTAATATTAGCTAGACCTGTTGAAACTAGAGAATAATGAACCTTCACTACTGAGGAATTTTGTTGTTTAGGAAGTTAATTTAATCATTTCTACTCCAACCGTTCTTGCAAATTCGAGTCAGTACAAACTTGTGCAAATTGTTGAGCAATCTGAAGGTCTTAAAAATGTATAAAATGTACCTAAAATTGGTCATAGTGAAATGATATTTAGTAAAATACTAGTAATTTAATTGAACAACCCACAGCAAATCTCATCAAACAAAAATAAACAGTAGCTCACCATTATTGGTGACTAAAACTAAAAAAGTTTGTAAACTAAACTCGTAAAAAACATTTAAAGTAGTTTCATATCCATCATGTACACGTTAATCATCATTTCCTGACTAAACATGCTAGAAAACTGTAGTTAGCATAACAAAACTTTTTATTCACATCACAATTATTGATTATCTACCAGCGATTAAGTCGTATCGATTTGTTTGTGACATCAATCTAATAAAAAAATTCATAATATCGAAGGAAGTAGAATAAATTACTTGAAAACTGTTTCAAATAAAATTCAAATTTCTGGTCTAACATACTGTGCAAAAACTAAATCGATTGAAACAGTTACTCAGAAAGCGCCTATGTAAACAAAGCCATGTGAATGGAAATAATTCGGCCGTCAGGGTTTTTGACGCACCCTACCAAATGGTGGAAAATCGACTGCTTGGGTTCAAAGAGTTAAAGTTTTGTGTCTTTCTTGTCGAACTTTGCATGTTATTTAGGGATTAGGCCGTAAATCTTGTTTGTAGTTTAGGGGTCAATACTATGAAGACACATCTGCTTTCTATTTATTCTAACTAGTTGTTCATGAAACGCAGTATTAGCTTCTTGTTTTCATTTTCGTTTTGAATTGTATAGTCTGCTTAAAAATTTGATTGATAATTTATAAAGTATTATATAAATTATAGTTGCCCCGATTGTAATATCGGAATCTGTACCGGTGCCGATACGGGTGTAGAGCATTTGAATCGGTATCAGCCGATATTTTCTTAAAAAATCAGAAACTTCAGATATTTTTTTCAGATAAATTATTAAGCAGAAAACCATATTTTAGCCTGTTACACTAAGAAAAAATCATCAGCTGCAAGTTTCTTACTTTTACCTAATGAATTCTGGGCATGTCACATAATCAATTTCATGTCTATAGCCTAATAAACATCAACACAGCTGAGGAATCTTTTGGCTTTAGTCAGGACGTAATCACCGAGTGCGGTATTTCCTAATTACAGCGATATGATTTATTGCAGCCAATCACGAACAAAAGCACAATTATGGGAAACAAGAATGTGGTGTAATATTTCTATGTACTAGCATTGCGAAAGTAATTTGAGCAGTCGATGCATAAATTTATCTATCTCTCTTGATCCTGATAATATGATGTATCGTTTTGCATCACATAAAATAACCTCAGTGGCCTATCAGTATTTAGCCTGTTCCCCATAATCTGTGGCAAGTGAGTCTTTCTCCGGTACGACCGGCTACATTGATAGTAATGAAAGATAAAGACGTCTCACTGAGATAATTGAATCACTAACGATAATTAAGAGAAACATTTATTTGCTCTAAACTTGGACAGGCGCAGCAGTTCGTTCAGCAGTGAAAGCGAGACTTCATTATCGCAGAGAAAGCTGTACCACTAACAGTTTTTACCATTATTAATAGCAGATTACAAGAAACATGGACTGTTTTGCTACTAGATGCACAGTATGTCAGCATGTGACTATATATACATGTATATCGTTTTTCCATGAATTCAAAAACAAATACATCAATATTTATATTTTCTTTGCATTATATTTGCATAACGGATTTAACAATTATCTATGAAACACAAAAGATCTGAATCGGTATCTGAATCAGATTATTTTTCAATAAGAATCAGTGTATCGGATTGGTATTTGAATCGGCAGGTGAAATTAGAATCGGGGCAACTCTAATAGAAATTGGCAGCAAATCAGAAAACTTTAGCATGGCTAATTTTGTAGTATGACATGACTAATCATGTATTGGAGTTAATGTCTAGAGATGATTATCGCCAACTGTCCAATGTTGCCTATTTCGGTGAAAACCAAGTTCAAATATTGCGTTTTAAAAACATCAAACAGAGGGTGCCCTTCGTAAGACTTCCAAAAATTATTGGTGAAGAAGTTAAACAGAATTTGATGCCAAACATCTCACAGTCAAACAAAGTGTCAAATAATTATCCGAAAACTGATGATAAGAAAATATTTTCGAGAAGACTAGTCCAACCAAGTGCCAAAGAATCACCATCAAAACTGCCTGACTCTCGGACAAATATTAAGTTTGTTGCAGATTCCCAGCAAACATTAACAAAAAACTTTGATCAGTTGCATCTTACAAAATCCAAATCACAAGATTTTATTCAGTCAAGCACACCGGTCACTTTGAATTTGCAAAACAATCAGCAGAAGGTAAAAGTTTCAGTAGCTGATTATGAGCCGATCATACACACACCAATAGTTTTGCCTCTAGGGTTTGTATCAGAAAATTCCCAAAAACTTGTTGCAGCAAAACCATTTCCAAGAAAAATAATACAGCCACTTCATACAGATCATCTATCACAACCGCCTGATCTTAAAAAAAGGTTTACAAACAAAAACGATGAAGCTGACTCAGTGCAAAACAAAACAGGGAACTTCGATCAATTTCATCTTGCAGAAACAACACATCAAAAGTTTTATCAGCCAAGTAATTTGACCCACATGTATTCACAAACTAACCAACAAAGTACAAATCCAAAGTCTTCAAAAATGAATTTAAAGAAGCATTCGGACAGTCACCAACCAAAAAGACATGGCGGTAATTTAAAACAAACAAAAGACCCACATGCAAATAAACCAAGCTTCCAAACCTGGACACCTGATCATAGGTTAGAAAATAACTCAGAAGATAACATTGTGTATATTACTGTTGAAGATTCACTTCCTGAAGGATTTACTATTTTAGACTTGGAACAGCTTTGTTCTGGTCCAAAATTGTGTTTACTTGGGTATGAAAGTGACTCAACAAGAAAAGTTCCAGACACCCTAAACTCTGATAGATAAAAATCAATCAATGAGCGAACAACTGAACATGCCAATAATATTGAATCTGATTCAGATGAGGATTAAAATTATACTTTCATACCTGACTTCTTTAGCCAACTTGAAAATTTTATAGATGGGTACAATCTTATGATATCAGGAAAATACACCAGATGTGTTTAAGTGCTACGATGCTCTTTTTGTGCTGTTTTTCAAAAGTTTTTTGGCCTAAAATACTTTTGAGTTTTACTTTGCATTAAGCATACAAGCAGTTTATTTTCAAAATAAAAATGCAAATTTTCTTGCAAGTTTATCCACTTATAAACACATATCACTGTTGAAAACAAACCTATAGTCATGATTACCTAAATAAATGTTTAGTCTTCATACCAATATAAAGTTCAAGTTTAAAGCCTCGGTTGTGTGGGCAAATAAACCTACTTTAATCTGGTTTGCTGAAGTGACCACTTTGTTCAAATCCTCAAACACCTACATGACTATGTATATATAGTGAAGCTTGCATTTAATAACCTAATCAATGTCAAGAGATAGTTCATAAGTATAAGAGGTGGTATTTAGAAGACTGTTGTATCACATAAATACCCAAATAATTTTCCAGTCCAACAAAACCGACAAAACTCAGACTAAATTTGTAAAGATCATAAATACAAGAAATAGTTGAAGAATGTATTTAATACATGTCAGAATGATTTTACTACACAGTATTAAAATCGTGCTCAATGAAATAAAAAAACAGAAAACAAAAAGATATGATCTTTGCTCAGTCGTCTAGACCAGTCTACCAAATTGCATTGGGAGGACAAGTTGAAAAAAGATTGGGGCATTGTTATGATCTCAATTTTATTTTAATAAGTATAATAATTTAAAAACATTAGAAGAAAGAGTTATTTGCATCGGTTTTAACTGAAAAATATTACATCATCAAAAAGGCAACATACACTGTAGAACTTTATTTGCTAAAAATGAATAGTATTTTAAATCTTTATGTAAGTATGATAACATGAAATTACGCAAAAAAACAAGACCAGTTTGTCTTTTACTAATATTTGCAAACTATTGCAAGATACGTTTATGAAAGATCACACTACCAAATTGCATTGAGAGGACTAGTTAAAAAAATGGGTGCGCGGTTGTGATTTCGATTTTGTTTTAACCAGTATAATATTTTAAAAACGTAAGAAAAAAGAATTGTTTGTATCGGTTCAAACTGAAAGAGTATTACGTCGTCAAAAAGGTAACATAGAACTTCAGTTGCTAAACAAAGAAAATTATATTGAATCTTTATGTAAATGTGATAATCGATGTTCGATGATAATCGATGATAATCGATAATGTCGAAGCATCCCATGGTTACGTCAAAGGGTTCCTCTGAGGAGGTTTTAGACCAGCTATCTTTGTCAGAGTATAGTATGGACTTTTTGGCGTGTGTTGTGATATTATGTGTTATGATGGCAAAGTTAATTACATTGGCTTAACAGAAACTTCATTTAAAACGCGCTATAACAATCATAAAGCGTCGTCTTCACAACGAAATAAAAGAACTGCCACTGAACTCAGCAAGCACATATGGCGATTGAAAGATTCAAACACTAACTGTTTGATCAACTGGATAATCCTGGAACAGTCCATACTACTGGCCAATGGCTCTAAGAACTGTACCTTGTGTCTAAAAGAAAATTTTTATATTATATACAGGTCACACCTTGGTTCATTAACAAAGTGCGCTGAACTCATTAGCGCCTGCAGACATGCTAGCAAGTTTCTACTGTCCAATTTTAAAGCTTAATGCTTCTATGAATTCACAATCTTCCAGCTATAAAGTTTTAGTAATTTTAATAGTTCCAGCTGCATATAAGTTACCAAAGCTGGTGCTAGCACTTTATCTGAAGATTGCTCTTATCAAGCATGAAACTAATAGTAATAAAATGGTTTATATGAAGTTATAGTCGGTTTTATTGATTTTATATGTATTTTTTAGGGTTCATGCCTCCTAACCCAGATATATTTTTAAACTTGTTAGAGATAGTTCATAATTTGGAGTTACCTTATCATTGATAAAGTCGGAAATAAATGAATTCATATGTAAAATTTAAACACATTTTTAAAGTTAAGTCTACTTATAACAACTGAGATCTGATATGCAGGTTTCTCTCAGGCATTAAAGAAAAGTGTTATGCGATTAGCAAGAAGTTGTTTGTGTTTATTCATTTAATCATGAGCAGGCCACAAAAGTTCACACATAAAAATTTTAATTCTATCACTGCCATCCATGTACAAATTTACCTATTACCTTGCTGCCATTTTACCGAAAATTGCTGATTTTGCTTCAGGATATGTATACAATTTTTTTTAATTTTAAGCTTTACTTATAAAACTTTTTTTATATATTTTATTTTGCTAACAATTAAAAAAAATAGTGTGCTGTGAAAAATTCAGTGTATCTGTACTTTGTGCATTGCTAAAGCTATGTGAAGCTAATATAGCTACAAAGCTAAAATTATCCTCTGCAATGCTCCTTACTCTTACAAAACTAGTCATCCTTTATCCACCGTCAGAGTTATTGATGATACATTAAATATATGTGTGTCCACAAAAATCTGAATTGGCAAAAATGTTATCAACAAAAGTAATTATCCGTTTTCTAACTCTGGAGGCACTTAACAAAATTAACACAAAATATGTTTGTTTTTTAAGTTGGAACTTCCAAAACAAAACTTTGATATTGGTTTTCAACTTTTGGCTAATTTTATAAAGAGATTTGCCAACAACATTGCCTATACCACAACAATACTGAACATTGTTGGTAATGTTGTCAACAAATAATAACACAAGCTACTACAAAATTGCTGAGGAAGTCACTTCATTGTGTCTCTGGCAGGAAAGTGTTAATTGACTTCATAACAAATGCCTGAAAATCCTTGAGCAATCAATTAACTATGCAGCTAATTAAAAAGCTTACACTGATCTGGCTACCATTTAATTAACAAATATACTGTCAGAATGGCATGCAGGTAGTTCTGTGACAAAGGTAGCAAAATGTTGGTTATTTTATCTTAGTTGGTTGGAGACTATTACAACGATGCATCAATAGTTACACACAAAATATTTTCATGCTTCCACTAGTGTTTTATATTTTTTATAATTGTAATGAATAAAACATTACCTTTGACCAATAAAATGTAAGAGAATGGCAAATAGTGTTTAAGAACATTATTTCATCAAATGAAGAACTGGTTCAGGCGTTCATTTTCTACCTGTTTTAATAACAGCACATTAACCAGAACTAACTGTAGTCGATCACTTCTGTAGTAAGCGACGTTTTTGTCTGTGCCTCTGAAGCCAGGGTTGGAAGTTCAGAAAAAACATTATTTTCTATTGAATTCAAACTGGTGGTATACAGTTTAAGAGTCAACTACCCTAGCACATGCAAGAATGAGCTGCCTTCTTTAAGGGTAAAATCATTGTGAATATAATTATTCTCGGCACTTTATCGACACACATGACCATCCCTCAAAGTACAGCGGACTGCCGTGAGTACAAGTAATAATAATAACAATAATAACTGTAAAGTATGAAAGCCGCAGTCTGAAGAAACACACAATTATCAGAGTGAAGGGAATAATACACATTTCAGATAAGTTGATAACTAACAATGAAGAAGACATGCTACGATAGAATTTAGAGAAAAACGGAAAGGTACTATGCTAGATAATGGAGACTGAAACTGATGAATTACCAATAACAAATGAAAAAAAGTAATCAGACAGCACGGTGACACAAAAGTGGAGGACAAGAAGAAGCTTTGAGAAAGAGACAGAGTCTATTAACAGCAGCACAAGACTACAAACACAAGACTACAAAACAGACTACAAGCACTACAAACCAATTCCAGGAAAGCAAGGACTGAGAAGAGCACGAATGATGCTCTTTGAATAAATGAAGCGTGTAAAACGAAGGATTAAACAACCATATTGTAAACAAGTGCTCCAAGATTGCACAAACAAAATACAACAGTTGACATGATCAAGTGGCCTCACAAGTTTACTGGAGTATCTGTAAAAAGCATAACATACCACACACAGCATAATGGTATAGTCATAGGGTAGAGCCAGTGTCTGAGAATGACAAAGTAAAATTTTTAGCGCTATTCCAAAATGAAACAACAGAGTGTCAGATTAGTTGTATAACTATCCAAGGTGACGCCAGAATAAAAACAAAATATATATATATATATATAAATATATATAAAGGAGATGTACGAAGGGCAAGATTTAAACTTGGAAGGCTGTAGAATGTCCAAGCTAAGGCAATATCTGAAGTGATAGGAGTGATAGAAGCGATTGAGGCATTATTCAGCCAGCTTATCTAATATCTAGCTGAGGTCAGTGCTCAACAGTCTATAGAATGACTAAAAAAACAACGCTGCTAAGAGCTGGTCAGATTTTAGAGAAGACTCTTCAGTAGAAAGACTCTTTAACGTCAAAACCCTCAGGCTAAGGCCTTGGCTCACTTACTATCAGCCACTCTGTTGTGAATACAGTTTTTAGAACAATACTGATAATATTGGTAAAAGCCGTGTTTGTCCATCTGTCTAAAGCTAGATATAGAAGTTAGGAAAAACATTACATAGGAATTTGAACTCAACTACATGTATTTGACTGAGCAGCTGTATACACTAACAAAGGCTCAGGTTAACTACCTTGCGGTTACACTGTATGTGTAACAATTTTGAAAGTTCAGCATGCCATACTGAGAGGGAACCAGTTTTGTTTTAATAACAGCCTTGGTCCTGAGGGAAGATCGAGAGTGGATGCAACTCGGTCCAAAGATATTTGCGTTGAGCTCATAGAAATGGCAGAGAAAAACTACGTATTCTATTAAGTTAGCCATGGCACTGAAAGTTTTTTTCAAGGAACTATGCTATTCACAGGCTAGTCATAATTTGAGGTATATTGAGCGCAAAAATTCAGTACTTGTGGAATTTCTTAAAAGTAAAATAGTCAATATAGCAGGTAAATCTTATGACTCATTTAATATTCAATATTTACCTAATAATTTATTCAATTTCATTTTCATTTACTATATTTATATTAAATTATAATTCACTGTATTATATTATATTTTTAAATTAGTAAATATTAAACATAAGTGTATATAGGAATACGATACTAATATTAAAAGTTTTTATAATAACAATAAACTGTATAAAAATAGAATATACCTATGAAATCAACTATATTTTGCAATCTTCTCTCTGAGAAGATTGCTATTTAATAATAAATCTCTATATTTAATAACAATAAAAAAGCATTCTACTTCTAGTCAATCAGAAAATATGTTACTTGCGATATGAATGTATAAATATGTCACATGTTATTTGATTAAACTTCAGTTTAATATTACTTATAGTGCACTATATATATGCAGGTTGTTATGCTTTATATACTGCTACAGTATATATGCACGTTTGTTATTTTAAGATTAAACTCCTTGTGGCTACACATTTGGAACATAAATGTATCTTTTATGTACATATTTACATATACACACTAGTTGCATACATTATAAAATTATATCATGTACCATATGCAATATACCATTTAACTTGGTTAATGTATAACATAATATTGAGGGCGTTGTGCACTCATGTATACATTTTGGTGAATAGTTTTCTAGGGAGAGGTATATGAGTGAATAGGGCACATTTTGGGCTTTTTATTAGCTACTCCTGTTAGAGCCTTTGCTTCTAAGGAGATTGATATCAAATTCAAATCATATAAATTACAACATTTCGTATTAGCTCTAGCGGTATAACTAGATATCCCCAGCCTGTGCTTTACCGGAAGTCGACCGATACCGTCACTCTCACTCTTCCACTCAGCTCTGGCCCTCTTTCTGTTCCAAGCCATGGTTGGAGGTTTTTGAAAAAAACATTGCGTAACAAGAAAATCAAAGCCTCACCATGCAATTTGAAGACCATTCAGCTTCAATTGGTTTAAGATTCTCTGCATGCCCATAGCCACTGTTTTATTGGCACGCCTGTTAGTGTAGGTTGTACTGGTATATATAAACAGTTTGGAAAAAACATGCTTTATTGATAATTTACTCCAGACACACTTACATCTATACATAACACTACCTTGATTGACAATTAGTTGTGAAGATAACTGGCACATTACCTCCATAACAATATTGTTTACCAAGGTTAAAGAGCAAATTGGTTTGCAATTCCTAAGCAATTATCTGTTCTGCTTAAAAATAATACCAGTGAATAAATTTGCTGTTGGTTTAGTTTGTGTCACATCTATGCAAAATTTAACAACATTTTTCGTAATAGGTTAAGACTAAAAAGTTGCAAAAAAAATTTGCTTTTTGGCAAATAAATTCTGCTTTGGTAATTTTCTGATATATCATTTTGCGAACTTAGCCATTCATGAAACATTACTCTCCAGGACAGCTAGAGGAAAATCACAAAGATTATGGCAGCTATGGGTAAAAAATCAGCAAGGAGACTCAAACAAACATTTGTAAAAAATATTTAAAATAACTGATCAGTTTACACTCTCATACATTTACAAGTAGAACTGCTTGGAATTTGTATTTGACGTTATTCTTTTTGTTATTCTGCCCGCTCTTCGTTAATGAAAAAACTGAACTAATGAACTAATGAACTAATTGACTATACAAGCAACCAGGCACCTCTTTTGCAGAAACTGCATTATGACACATACAGGATAGTAGAAATTGTGCTCAGAAGCCACTGATTATGGATAGTCCAAGCTGCCATGATTTTTGGAAGCTTTTAAAACATGTGGTTCTCCTTGCTGTCTGGCACAATTTAATATAATGCATGCTGTGCTCTGGAATGTCAGCAACTATTATACAGTTTAAACAGTACGTAAGTTGCTTTTGACATTTTAGTCTCAATTCTTATACATAGCTCACTTGCTTTAATATCCTAAGGGTTTTTTTTGCTGTCAATTTTAAAAAGTGTTAGTCCAAAATTATTGAAGTTTTTTCTATTATTTGAAATTTGGCTGGTTGTTTTTGGTGTTCTTACAGACAGGATGTCTTAAGATTAAAATTAGCAAAACTCCGTTTCAATTACAACGCGCTCAAGAAAGAAAATGTGCCTATACCTCGGCAAAAATTACATCAATAGTCATGCTTGTTGTTTATAAAAATAGACATACCGTCTCATTAGCAATGGGTTCCCACATGTTCATTAAGTATTTAAAGGAAGACAATGGGACTAATTCTAATCAACCTATATTTAAAAATATTGCAACAGCTATAGCAGTGTATTTAAGGAGAGGCCTGTATTTGAATTTGCATTTAAACAATCATAAGCAAATACAAAATAATATGTATGTCAATAGAGATGCATGACACCACAACTTGGCCGCAATAGCTGATGGCATCATGAGAAGGATAGGAAGGAAGTGCAATGATTGACGTAATTTTTGGAGAAATTTTTTTTCCTGAGCATTATAATTGCAATAAAATCCTAACAAATTTAATCTTAAAACATCCCAGCAGCCAAATCATATAAAACCACAGGCAGAAACTCAAAAGATTCAAAAATATTTAATATTTTATAGTAATTTTTAAAGTTTTATGTAATGGAACTTTCCAAAATATTTCTTTTAAAAGATTTATAGGAATTATTTTCCAAATAATGACATCAATATTAGTTGCCCATTCTACTCAAGAAATAGTACGTGAGAGTTGCAAAATTTTAGATGATATCAATATTTCATTCATTTTATGAAAACGCTTTGATAATTATTATTAGCTCATGTCATACATCAAACTCTGCTACAATAAGCTAAATTCCATAAAAAAGTGATTATTTTTAATGTCTGTGAATTTGTTAGGTTAACTGTATCATAACTTTTATTTCACGCACGCAAGAGCACATCACATATTACCCAAGATATATAAAAAGAATCTTTGTTAGCTCATTTGCATTTTATATGTATGAATGCTGGTATGGTGTTTTCTGTTGGAATAATATTTACTATTAAAGCTTTGTTAAATTATACAGTTGGGGTCTGAAAATCGGAAACAGCACCAGCTACATCTAATTGACACACTTTAGCGGTAGCAAAAGCTTTGCTTCAAGGAAAGCTTTTAAAAATTAATTTCATTTAACCCTTGAAGGTTTTCGTGACTCTGAGTTCAGAAGGAAATTATTTGCAACGCGTGCAACTATATATGCTACATTGTTTTCAAGATTGTTTATAAAAATAGAAAACCTCAGTGAGCTGCAGGACAACTAAGGAAAGCATTTTTTATAAACTAGCTGAATGTATATCCTTGCCTAGGTATACTCGTTGCGCCAAACACAAGATTGCATTGTCTCCAAAAAGTATGAACTTTGTTCAGAATTTTCTAACAGACTTTATACTTACAGTAGAATGTTGATCATTTGCAACATTTTATTGATTTGCAGCTTTTACTTTTGATGTCTAATCAAATAATGCAACTATTTATGGTGTATAGTCGTAGTTTTAAATATAACACTAAACATTTCAGACAAGGCTTTTGCTAATTAAACTCTGCTAAACAATTGTAATGCAATCAGACTGCTTATTTGTGTTAGTGGTTCAGAGTTGTGATGCATTATAACAGCACTGTGTGATTGCAGCTCAATATGCAGTTGTTTTCTACTTCATTACAACTTTATAAGGCATAATAGGTATTTTTTGCTTCTTAAACTGTGCTCTTACTGTAAATTTCTTACTGTCATCTACTGCGTATTTACTTACATTTACTTATTTACCTCATTCCCGGACATCCAGCAATTCATGCATAGTATTGTTGCACATTCTTAACAACTTCAAACTGCATGTGTACAGCAACTGTGAATTATTATGAAAATGATACTGTGAACCAACTGATTTTCTAAGCATCTGTACTGCATTGTAAAGATCGTCCAATACCATTGTTAGCACTACTGAACTTGTCTCGCAAGTTTCATATCATCTCGACATAAGGAGTCAGGAGTTATTAGTATTACAAAGAAATTGAACCTGCGTTATTCTCAAAAGAATTATATATTAAAGTTTATATGTTTTTTCATTCCAATCATATACAGTATTCTGGTCGTGATCAACTTTTTTACCCAATTACATTCAAGTTTAATTAGCACCAACATCTCACAATTGTAGTGTGATTGTCGACATTAAACTTGATTTTTAAAAAGTATTCGATGAAAGAATGCTGTGCATGTATGGGTGCGTGTGTGTATGTGTGTGTGTGTATGTGTATGTAGGTTTGTGTGTAAGTGGGTGCATGTGTGTATGCATGTGTGCGTGCATGCATGTATGTGTGTGTGCGCGTGTGTGTGTAAGTGTGTGCATGTATGTGTGCGCGCATGTACATGCGTGTGTGAATTGTAATTGTAATATGATTTTAATCTGTTGTAGAGTCGGTATCGATAAGCGAAAATATTAAATAGAGGAATAAAGGAAACCAATAGTAATTATATAATACAAACATCTCCTGGTAAAAATCAATAGAACTTTATAAAAGCAATGTACTAATGGAAACTAATAATAAATAGTATGTTAACTTCAGTAACTTTAGTTACCTACATTAACTTTAGTTTATTCATGGTTAAGACCTGCAATATAATGGAACATTCATGTACAATAAGTACATTATATGTACTAGCAAAAGTATGTACCCTGGAGAGCTTGTACCTTCAAGACAAATGTATAACATAGACTTTAAGTATAAGCTAGACTCTGAATATAACCTAAATAAATGTAGATTACGCAATCGAAGCTAATTTTCAGTAAATGTAGGTATCTTTCAACTATTTTATTGGACTTCAAATTTTGGATCAAAAAAAGTGTATTAGCTATCAATTTCCAGCTAATTTTCTCTATGGTTTTAGCCGACATGATTAAAAGCATTTTCAATATAACTCAAGAACGAAGCCCCTGATACAGTTCTCGTAATGAATGGAAATTTTTCTTTGCAGACTAAAGGAAGTTGTCTGATCACGTACCATCTGTTTGAAAGATTCAAAACTCCAAATTTGCTATTTGTTTGGAGCAAAAAACATTTTGAATGCAACCTTTCACACCAAGAGTCCTGAACTGATGGAAACTGGTCATCGTATCTTTTTCAGGTGCTGTAAGAAGGTGTTCGGCAAACAGCAAATCAACACACATGTATATTTTGACACAATGAGCTCACTGACAGCCAATTTGAACTCTGAGTTAAATGTGTTTTTTGACTTTGTATAGCAAAATATTGCTCATATGGCAAAGATGAACACCATGGTGTTTCAATTCGTAAAGCAAAAAATTGGTTTCACAGCGACAACCTAACGAAAGGGTACTATGTATAAAGATTCATTTTTTAAAATAAAATAAATATAAATATTACTATAAAAATGAATATATACGCGTATTTATAAATATATAGATATGCTGGTGCTGAACTGATATAGAGGTAAATAGGTGATGAAAGGGTATAAAGGAAAGGCTGGTGTTGTGTTTTTTGAACACATCAGAATAATGAGTAGATAAGTTTAACACTTTCAGTGTCGAAATGAATGTTGTCTAAATTTTGCACTTAGACAGAGCAACATCCGGCAGAGCTCCATCTGGCAAAGCAACATCAACACTTTTGGATGCAAGAACTTTGCTGACCCATCACGACTGGTTGTACATCTTTAAGTAGATATACACGGGGAAGCTGACACGTGTCTCTCCCAATTGATATATATTACTTGCAATTGACTTACAATAATATTATAGCCTGCATTGCAATATGTAGGAGCTTTCAAGTTTTTTACATTATTTAATTTGAAGGCATATTTTTATATCATAACGGTATTTAACAAAGCTGCATCAAAGCCCCTTGCACCAGTTGTTATTTTTGGCACAGTTTCAGCCAAAACTGGTTTTTTTGTGCCGTAAAAAATGAGTTACGAGTGTCATCCCAGTGAAAGCTAAATTCAAAAGATTGTGATTATGCTATCAAATAATACTCTAGATAACAAAAAATTAGAAGATTTATAACACTCTATCAAATGCCACAAATATATAGTCAAGAGCAAGTCACATACCCAAAACATGTTGATATTACCTTCCGAAACAAAAATAACTTTCTTCATACTAAAATGTCAGTATAGTATATTGAGCCAGTTACTACGTTATGATTGTTACTTTCTTTTAGAAATATTTTATATCTTTTCTGGTTTTTCAATACTTTCCATAGTTTCTTCTCATCTCAACTCATTTCTGGGGCAGCTGAGCTAATTAATATTAGCATCTAAACAAGTTTGTAGCAGAAATAAATTTTAGGCAAACCAATTCATAGTACACTTTCCATCTTTGGCGCAAATAAAAAAAACCACGAGAATTAAAAATGGCCTTAAACGTTTTAGCCCAAACTACATAATGCCAAAAGTTCTACCATGAATTCAATTCATTTTACAACATTGAAGCATCAATACCGGGTTAAATAAGCAATTTATTTTAGCCAAATAAAGTTACTGATTAGTTTCATTTGGTTACATTCACAATTTGAACGCAAAACAATACTTGAAGTTAAAAAATGAACTTTAACACAAACATGAACAACAAACCACATTCAGTACGGTTTTTTGATCACTTTTGACTACTTTACACAATATTTTGTGTTTTTGAAGATTAATAATGTCAAATAGCGGAAGTCAAATAAAAGCGGTACCCAAATAGTGTCGGCTTTCGAATGAATGTCTCATTCAAATACAGGGTGTCTGTTTAGTCAGGCTTTAAATGCAACTTCTGCAGATGCAATCCGTTATTAATATATACTAAAAAGGTTCATGATGCACCTATTCATACTCATATAGCAAATGTATAGTGTAACTATTGATTGCCTCTGCTAATGTAGAATGTTATAAATAACCACATTAAAATAAGAACAGACTGTATATAGCAATAGTCCTCTCTGAACATGTTACTGATTCTGAGTAAAGTTACAATAAAGGTCAATTACTCTCCTTAATACTTTGTGTTAACGGCTAAAATAATGTTATTTTTCTTAGTTGCTGGTGAGATCATAATATCTTAAACATACTATACAGCTACTCCAAGTGAATTCTGAATAATTATCTGATTAAATTTTTAAATTGAGATGGAATATAGTATTTCACTCATGTATATTAACATGTGCTCAATGTTTAGTTGCCAAGCTGCAACTGCGGAATAAACTGCATAACAAGGAAGAAAATTGGTTGACGTCTTGTGAGAATTTGAAATAATCAATGGTTATGAAATAAACGTAATTTATAATATCAACGAGCCAAAGAGTAACTTTGAAGCAATAGCATCCATGTTAGCAGCAATCATCAAGCCATGTTTTAAATTTGAAGCAATATTGTATTTTACAATTATGTTAAGATTTGCTCAATGTTCAGCTATTGATCTCCAACTGTGGAATAAACCATAAAATGAATTATATAGATTTGTTGGTGTCTTCTGAGAGTTCCCGATAATCAATGGTCATAAAACGAAAGTAATGCATAATATTACCAATCCATTGAGTAACAATCAATCATCCAGACTACCAATACTGCTGCTATGGCTAGCTTAGTAAACACATCTTAGTCAACTTATCTTAATCAATAGAATTGTATTTTGTGTCCGTCAGTAGAAAGTAAACCAAAAAAAGTATCATGGCTCTGTTGGGTTCAAAGGAAAAAGTATGATCAACCAAAATTTATGGTCTGAATGCTTTGTATCCAACTAGCTGCATTACCCGTGTTTGGGAACGGATTTACGTAAAGCGATAGTTTTATTGAGAGTTGTCTTTCATACTGTAAAACAACTCCAAATATGCATTCTACTGAAATTTTTGTGCAGATCAGAATGCATACACATATGCAGTCGTACATGTCAATAATATTGGAGAGAACAATGGAAATATGCAATGTGTTTTACAGCTAGTCTACAATGCTTCAGTCTCGAACCATTCAAATCAGAGTTGTCCTAATTTTGTACATGGAACTGATAATGAAATTGGCATTGGTAGACAAACTGAAGTTCTTCAAACTGGCAGTATTGAAAGGTTTACATATTTTGAGAAATTCTAGAAAATATTGTGCTATTGCTCTGCTGAGCTATCGGCAGCATTTATTGAATTGAGACTTCCACATGCTTAAAACACTAATCACGACTCACCAGTTTTTCGTTTATAGCCTGTGTTTTGAGATGGTATATCCAAACTGTGCAGCCGTAATGTAGTTATGTTGACAAAATTGATTATCAATAAAATCTACTATATAAACTACATATATGGCCTCTCGCTTTTCCAACGTAAGGCATTATATCTGGGGCATTTTTGAACATTTGCCCATAGAAAAATTTGGCCCTATACTATGTTGCAGGGCTGTAGTCAAGTGCGAAGTCTTCTGCCCATACACGACACCTGGTAGCAGCTGCTGTAATTAGTGCATCTTGCTGTTGTCACTGTTTCATCGGCTCTAAAAATTCAGCTCACCCATCAACTGTTGCAGCTAGTGCACCATGTTCTTGTCGCCGCTGGATCTGCTCGGAGGTTTCTGCACATCTGGCCCCTGTGGCGGCTGCTCTGAGCTGTGTGAGTTGCTGCTGGGTCAGCTCAGCAGTCTCTGCACTTCCAGCAGCTGCAGCATCTATTCATGTTCAGTGGTTTCTGCTCTTTTAGCAGGTGCTATTTTGTTTTGTTGTAAGTGTTTCTGTGTTTGCTTTGCAGTTTCTGCATTTTTAGCAGAGCTGCAGTTCTGTTTCGTTGTGGGCGTAGCTGTGTTTGCTCTTCATTTTCTGCTCATCTAGCGACTGCTTTGCAAATTCGGCCTCTTTCGCAACAGGAATCAGTCTGCAATTGGGCAGTAGGCTTTTCGGGAGGCATTGTACTGCTTTAAGCATTTCTATAAGTGAATGAGATGGTGTGCTTTTTTGTAATATATGCTTCTCACTTTCTCCTCACGGTTGCCTATCGCAATGCTCAGAGTGCCCGTGCAAGTTCTGTAGTGGCAGTAGTTCTGTAGTACTCGTAGTGGAAAAAAAATTGAATATAAGCCAGCTGCGGAAGGAAATGAACATGTTTTCTATCACGAACAGCTGCAAATCCAACATTTTGAGTAGTGGAGGAGTGGCAATTCATAGACAATAGAACATTGAATAAGAAGTACTAACTTTTTCGATGTAGAAATTCAGTAGGTAAAACGCGATAGCAGTACCCGTGCAAAGTTTGTAGTAGCCGTAGTTCTGTAGTACTCGCAGCTGAAAAAAAAAATAAAAGTAACTAAGCTGCAGAAGGAAATGAAAATGCTTACTATCACAAACAGGGCAAATCTAACGTTTTCAACCCTTCCACTGAAGTAGACTCATTTATGCATTTTCCATGGTTGACCGCCGTAGACACATGTTTGTGACTTTCCCAGCAATTGCTAGTAACTGAACTTTAAGAATAGAGAAAGCATAATATTATTATGCTTTATTAATTATCTTGAGGTGTTGACTGATGTTCTACAAAAAGAATCAAGGAGATTGACCCCCTAGAAGCTGAGATATAGACAGCCAAACACAGGTCTACCTAATAAAGAATCAGAGGAAAACTTCGAAAATCCCGAAAACTGTGACGTATAAAATCGACTTAATGGTCATGTGCCGGAGTTGCGCACCCTTACCGCCGTTATGTATAATGATTGTTTTGGCTACGAGATGTGAAACGCTTCTCGCGATAGTAAATAATTTACATACTAGCTCTGGTTTCTCATGAAAATCATCCAAACATTGTGTGGTAAAGGCATTTGCCCACAACCCCTCGCCATGATTTTTTAAAGCCGAAGAGCAGATTTTGACTATTGTGCTTCAAATTTTAACTCGATCTCCACGGATATGCTCCGAAGATCATCTGTTCAACAAACGGCGCGTGTATAGTCTATATGCGATATCCGCGATTGCAGTTTGTTTAGAATAAGAAATAGGAATGGGACTTTTTGTTCCTTCATCATTTTTCTACTGTGTATCTACTGCAGCATTCAGTTGATTTTCATGATTATCGTCACTATTAACAGACTGGAAATTCACTACAGCCATAATCTTAAAAAGACTAACTTGACCGTGCTGCTCTTGCTATAAGAAAAGAAAACGATAACTTTTGCTTTGATTTTTCTATTGATCTATTATCTTATCTATGATTATTTTTTTATGATTTATATAATATTCATAATGCATGTTATACAAAATAATAATATAACTGCGTATAGAAATATTGATGTAACTAATATAATTTGTAGAAAATTCCAAATGATAACCGAGATTGATGATTGATTCTATTTATTAGCTATAGCTATAGTTAAAAAATCTGAACAACGCTAAAGATGAGTCTGAATATGGAAGCTAAGTAGGAGAACAACAAAACTGAGCTGAACTAGCAAGATAGCGAAATGTTGCGAAATAATAGATGCGTGTAATTATTTTATGCTAAAACTAATCTACACGTCAGAGGGACTGGTTCGGAATTCTAGGAGCGATGATTGTTAGGCCCAATTTGATTGTTCTATACTTCCAGGGATTAAACCAATTAAAACGCCGTGATTGTTATAGGAGAGCGCATTAGTTGGCTTAATTGACCAATGGCACACAAGTCGATTTCATACGTCATATATTGATGATTACCAAAACACTTTTGTTTTTTTGGTAGACCTGAGTTTGGCTGGCTATATCTCAGCTTCTGGTTGGTCAATCTCCTTGATTCTTTTTTTAGAACATCAGTCAACACCTCAAGATGAATAATAAAGCATAATAATATTATGCTTTTTCTATTCTTTATTATTCGTTGATAACATGACCAACGATCTTAAGGATTTTTATGGTAGTGGCAGTGTTGTCCTAAGATCTATTTATAAAGTTAGCCTAAAATTTAATTTTAAATCTTTGTTTGAGAATTTTCAACTTAAAAACACACATTTGTTCTGTAAGTTTTAAAAGCGCCACCAAGTTAGAAAACAATTAACTATGTTGATGACATTATAGCCGACTCAGATTTGGATTTTTGTGATTTCACAGATAATTAAAATAGCAATAGCACGAACTCTGATGTTGGTAAAGTATTGGTTTTGTAAGAATAAGGAACATTGTAGAGGATCGTTTTAGTTTCGTAGCTTCCCATTGCTTCATCAATGCACAAAGTATATATGCAATGAATTTTTTGCATAGCAGTGCTTATTAACATGTTGACAAAATGAAATATATAACCAAAACAAACGCTCTAGATGGAGTTTGAAATTGAAAAAATGTTGTATACATATGAAGCAATATCAGCAAAATGGCTGGCAGTAGGCCGATAGCTAAATTTGTACATGTACCCAAGTGAATGGGTAATGTAGTGGATGTGTGGCAATTCATAGACAGTACAACATTGAATAACAAGTACTAACCTTTTCGATGTAGAAAGTTAGTAGGTGAGAACAGCGTTTTTTCCAATGGCCGCAAGAAACACTTGTTCATGTGACCTTCCCGGTACATGTTGGCAGTAAATATTAATAAAATGTAATTTACTGCTCATTAATTTATTTGATGAGTAGTAAATTTTGTTTAATTCACTACCAATATTTTCTATTAATTTAATTTTACTCATATTAATTAAGTTTGCTTCATACCTGAATGCGGTAATTTTCGTCCAATTTCAATTCTACCAGTCTTTAGTAAAATATTGGAAAAACTTGTTAATCAACAAATTGTTGATTATTTAGAAAATAAATCACTTTTATATAAAAACCAATTTGGATTCAGAAGAGCTAGAGGCACATCTGATGCCATCTCAACTTTTACTAACCAAATTCTAGAATCGTTTGACCGAAGTGAATGTGTTATAGGAATTTTTATAGATTTCAGGAAGGCCTTTGATACGATCGATCACGCAATATTATTTAAAAAACTAGAGCAATTTAATTTTAGTGAGTTAACCATCAGATGGATACAAAGCTATTTAACCCGCCGAACCCAAACAACAAAAATTAATGATACTTTTTCTAACGCTGACAATTTGACTTGTGGCGTACCTCAGGGCTCGGTGCTAGGCCCGACTTTATTCTTAATTTACATAAATGATCTTTGTGATTGTTTAACTCATCTAACTCCTATATTGTATGCTGATGATACCAATTTGTTTATGAGTTCAAAGAACCTAAACGACGATTTACCTAAAGTCCAATCTGATCTTGAAAAACTAGCTGATTGGTGTCAAACAAACAAATTAACCATTAACTTTGACAAAACCTGTTTTACTGTTTTTAAAAATTACCAGAGCAAAATTAAATTTGATCAGCCTATTCTTTTTAATAACACTTTTATTAAAGCAATTGATGAAGTCAAATTTCTTGGAGTGTCAATTGATAAAAATTTGAACTGGTCTTCCCACGCTCGTAAGCTTTTATTAGATTTACGGCCTATATCAGGCATCTTTTACCGCATAAGTGCTTTCATTCCAAAAAAATTGCTGATTATGCTTTATTACACACTTATTCACTCCAAATTATGCTATTCAATAGAAACTTATGGCAATGCATCCAAAATTCATCTTAGCAAAATAATACAGTTTCAAAAGAAAATTGTCAGAATCATTAACCGTAAGCCATTTGGATTTCCAACAAACGATTTATTTAAAACCTCTGATATTTTAACTATTGATAAATTGCATAAATATAAGTTGCTTATTCAAGCCCATAAATTATTTTACTCAAAATGTGATCCAGCACTACCATTTTATAATACTCGTCATCAATTACTTTCTCTTCCCGTACCTAATCATCTAACTTTAGCCGGTCAACGATCCTCAAACTTTGCAACACCTGCGCTGTGGAATCGACTACCTAATTCAATAAGATCAATAAAATGTCTCGGTAAATATAAGGTGGAACTGAGGCACCATCTCCAGTCTGGAGAGTGAGTGTTACGGTCTGGTTTTTGTGCTGCTGACTCGGGCTCGCGTACCACTGGCTTTGCCATTTCGCAATGGGCCCCATCATCATTTCTTACTTATTGTTATTTTTTCACGCATTGGTTAATTATATTTTGTCTCGAGTATTAATTCAATTGTGTAATTCTTTAAAGGTGAAATAAAACACACACACACACACACACACACACCTTCAAATCAAAAAAAGGAAAAACCGCTCTATAATCTATTTATCCTACTCATATTAATTCAGTTGGCACACTAACCGGAGATTTTTGTTAATGAACGCTAGCGGTGAAAGAAGAAACCACAGAATAGCCGCACCCTCAAACCATCAGGAAAAGTAGCGGCTGATAGTCCGAAAAGTACGGTGCTCTATAAGGCGGACACACATACAGACAACGATTTCCGTTTATATAGTAAATGTAGATAACCGAGAGATTAATAGCTGCAAAACAGCTCTCTAACTAGAGCTTGTTGGCAAATACTTGGATAATTTTTACAACTCAATTCAAGTTGTGTAATCTTTAGTTTATTGGGGTTATATAAACTCACACAAAAAAACAACTGCATTAGGGCTTTGGTAACAGCTTTCCCGTGTCATAACATGTTTCATTTTTTACCTTTGGTCTCTTAATTTTCATAAAACTAATTTTAGACTGATATTAAATAATAGATTATTAATTATAAAACAAGTAAATAAAATATTCAGCAAATGGAAAATGTCAAACTTGTGACATTCTCAACTTTTAAAATTTGAAACTTGTCAAGCATGAAATTAAACGTTTCACTATTGCTTTGAAAAAGACAGTAACTTTTGAAGGTGGATATAAACCTGTCTTTGTATTAGTAACATGTAAGCATAGACTCCATGAAAGTTAGTAGCCTGTGGTACTGTTAATATTGTCTTAATTAGACTGTCTGGGAATGTAAGCAGCCCGTAGACTAAGTTACTTTTGTTTCTTCACTAATAAGTCTATACGCTTCATTGTATAAAATTATTTGACTCTTTCAATGGCTGAGTATTATTTTCAGTCCTTTAGTAAACGAACACTTGCAGGTACTATGTTTGTTTTGCTTTTTGAGAGGCACAATAGAAGACAGCCAAAGCGTTGGCTATGAATGTTGCTTAGTAACGTAACAACATAAGTACCCGGTTTCCAACTAGATGATACACGAGTCATAACTTCTAAGACTACAGCTAATATATTTAACTGTTCAATATGTAAACAAGCTGTATTTAGATTGACATCAGGTAAGAGATAAATAAATAAGTATTTTAACGATGAGTTGTGTAAGCAGAGATTAATTATTAGCAAAGCTTTTACAATTTTTAACAGATAAAACTGTTGAAGGTTGATTTCAAATTGTACTTTTAAACTGCTACCTCATCTTTATTAACAACTGCTCAGATATTATGGCTCTACAGTAAGTCTGACGGGATATCAGCCAATCACAATATTTAGGAACAAATAGACCTTGTGCTTTCATACTACTATGACAAAAGTAGCTGCTGTTTTTTATCTATGAATTTTGTAGTTATTCATTTTTAAAGCTTATCTGTTAAAGCCTCAAAACTGTGGAGGGGTTGATCTTGGACGAGTAGTCTAGAGGACAAGCTGTCTAGAAGAGGAGTTGGTTCATACTACCAGGTTAGATAAACAGTGTGAGTTATGTAATTACATGTATCTGGTGTAAATAGCCAATAGGTTTTTGATTTCAGCATTTAAACTTTCATAAGCTTTACCAGAATTGTTCATTTCAAACCTAAATGATAATCAAAATGATTGTTGATAATTTTTCTGTAATTTCATTCCTTGAAAACATTTACTACAGTAAATTGTGCAGACACATAGCATAATAAAATGTAAACTGTTATAACTATTACAATTGCATGAATGGCTAGCAGTAAGCCTGGCATGGCCAAAATATTTGCTTCATCTTTTATCAGCCTGCAGCGTGTGTAGATTTGCAAAACAAATTACTATGCAATGCCTTGGTCCTTGATTTCTAATGAGAAAGAAAAACTCTTCTGTTTAAAAGTCCGCATTTTTGCCTATACATCAACTACATGTACTCCAACTGAAAATATGTATTTCAGCCTTAACACAATTGAAATCTCAAACTAACTTGTCAACACATTACAACACTCGTCATTCCTTATTTGCATTAGCCCTTCCACCTTCCTCCTCTACCGGTGGCCATAGAGGAGTTGCCTATCGGGTGTCATTAGCATGAAACTCTTTGCCAATTTGACAAAGGAAAATAGATAGTCATGATAGTTTTAGAGTTGCTTTGAAGCAGTACTTGCTAGACTCTTTGGAGCAGATTTGTTCTCAATTATCTTGCTTTGACAACTACATTTTCCTAATTGACAATCTCATCTGTTAGCTCAGGTTACACGTCTAGAACAGCCATGTCAGTTCACATATTGTCCCTCCTTGCACCTTACTTTTTCAATCATATTGTTATGTAGCGATTTAATGTAAATGAAACAAACAAAGATTGGGACGCATTTATAATTAAAGTTCTAATGTTCTCTTTTGAGTCTGTGTTGTTTAAAATGGGTATTTATTTATAAAAAAGATAAATAACTTATGAAATAGTTAAAACATGGAGCCCTGTTAGTTTTGTTTTACCACCTTTTCTTCACATAAAAATATGTTAACATCACGAAACACTGATTTTATTTTGGTAAAAATTATCCCAAGATTGCTAGATTACAAACAAGTTTAGCAGTTACAAATATAAATTCCACCAGCAGAGTTTTTATAAGCTTATAGATCAATATTATTATAGATAAATAGAAGCTATGAATGTCACATTCTTAACTTTTTTGTAAGTACTTTGTAGATATTACCAACAAAAAGTGCTTTACAAGTAACTGAAACAGATTAAAAATTATAATATATTTGTTGTTACAGAATAAATACTAACAGTATTGAAAAAAAGTTTAATTTTCTAAAGTTAATAAACTGTAACAAATGCAAATTAGTAAACATTGACTAGTATATTCAATATATTAAATATTAAAATAGGGCCATAGATATTAGATGCTAAGAAATATAACCACTTCTGTATAAAAACTACCAAAACATAGACAAATCAAAAACTAAATATTAAACTGATTATTAAAAAATTATTAGTACTGATAACCATACTAGAATAGTAACTATAATATTATAAGCTATATCTGTTACAGAGTAAAGGCAGTGAGTACTAATTTGGTTAGCAATGACTAATAAAACTAACACCATAACTATGAAAAAGAAATACACCAAATATTAGAGGTTAATACCCGAAAACCTTCCAAAATGATGAATATAGCTATTACAGAATTAAGACAAGAATTGTCCAAAGATTTTTAATTCAACTGTGGTACTAAATTGCACAGTTACAAATATTACATTTATAATCTTAAAGTAATAGATCGTAGAAAAAGCCTTAATTTTAGATAAGGTACCAACAACTGTAAGCCAATTGAATCAATAAAGTTTCTAATAGCCACAAAAACTGTCACAGAATAAAGACCATAGCTAGCACTGGCGTAGAGAATAATTAGTCAAGAGAGGGGGAGGGGGGCACTTGAGTCAATTTTAAACAACATTTGCTAAGCCGCTTTCATAACAACGGTTCATGAAAGGGTTAATTACGCGCCATTGTCCTCAATTCATGCAAAGGCGCATTCTTAAGTTTCAAATCAAATAGATTGCGGCACCTTAATAAAGAAAGCCAAAGTTTCAAGACTGCCAATTGATCCCAGCATCGCTCAGAGGAGGTCTGTTTTTTTTATTACAAGTAAGTCAAAAACAAAGAAGCGGTTTGTTCTCATTCAACTACCTTTATGGAAAAACATTTTCAACAATTATTCTGTTGATCCGTGCGGTGGTAGAGTGTCTGTTTACCAAGCTGAATTTAGCTAAATGATTAGATAATGCTCTCTCAACTAAAAATTGTCAGCACCAATAATAGCAGCTGGTGTCTGCCCATAATTATTCCACTTGTCCTAGTGACGAATAATGACATTATAATAAGCAAGCAAACTATAGGCTGGTGTATGTGCTAGAGTTACTTGTATGGAACAGGAAAATGTGAATTTAAGTCTTTTGAAACGGTCAATAACTAAAATAAGCAAGAATCATCAGCGACTATCTTATATTAAGTACTTTAAAAGTTAATTGACCAAATGAAGTACATCTTGTTTAGAATATTATTAATACGGAATATCTCTCATAAATAAATAAAAACTACGTCCGTCCGTAGAAGAATGTATGTATAATTGATTGACAATGTGTCTGACTACACTGTCAATCAGTCATAAAATTGACCATAAAATTAAGTCGTGTTGTCTGCATATAAATGAGGTAGCTGCATAAGATATAGTGGCCTTTAACAATTAAACTATTATTGAGGGCGGCTAAAGTCCCTTAATATAAATGACTCGCTCTAAGAACAATTAGGTTACATTGATTTTGCGTTATACGAGCAGTAAAATACATGTAAATTGCTTAATCTGTTTTTAAATCTCTTTAGACTTGCCACTTTGGTTCTTAGAAGGAAAAAGACTTGACCTAACTTTTCAATTCACTGGTTCTATCGTTGCTGTAGTATTAACAGTTTGCATCAACAGTTTTTTTCCTTTTTTATTTGTTTTACCCAATTTATGATTAATGATTACAAAAAATTTACAAATAGTTGTGGGAAGATTTTGCCTTCAATATAAATTTACATCGATTATTTTTGCCTCTCAGCAAATTTTGTTCTGCAACAGAAAAAAAATAGTTTATATGTCTAAAATAGAGTAAGCAAATAATACATGTTTTTTATAGTAAGAACAATGTCTATCTGTCATTCCATTGTCACCAGTGGTCAAAGTTGGAATGAAAAATGGTATTCGACGATATTCTAACCAGTGACATACATATTGGTAGAGCGACACTCTAACATCTGTACAAATTGAACACTTTCAAGTATTTTTATAGTTGTGCAGCCACTTACAGGTATTCCTTGCGCTTTATCAACCCGTCTGGCAATATCCAATGGCAAACTACTCTGCCAAGGTAGTAGTATATTTAAAGATAACTTTCTTATGATGTTTTCTTTCTAAAGTCTGGTTAAACAGAAAGCGATTATTTGAAGGATAACCATAAGCATAAATTTGAGAACTAGTGTGACTTGAAACTTCATGTTGTATGAATATGTTATGTAGTACAACGCAAAAAGTTTACAGAATTCTTATAAACTGTGGAATGTAGATTATAGGACCATCTGTTGAACATGCAGTCAAATTGTTCCGACTCCTAGAGTCTTTTGTACTTGTTTTGTTATTTCTGTTTCTTCTCAAACATGTCCGAAGGCTTCGCTGATAAAAGATCTTTTGTTTTTTCTTTGGCTTATTATTAATTCTAAACTCCTTCTTAATCAACACTTGTGGATAAAAGATATGTTACACTTCATTAGTTATACAAAGGGTAGGCAATGCTCAGCTCACTAACGTCGTGTAGCAATGGGTCAACACAATGCCTTAAAGCTTACCTGGAAGATGTTTGAAACATAACTGATTGGGTTACACCATACATATATGTATATATATATATATACATGTATATATATAAAATTGTTTCCTCACCCCGAATACCCCGTATGGGTGGTAAATTCTGCTCTAACTCGGGTCTCCTACCAGAGACATGGGAGTTTGAGCACTCTCCTCAAGATCTTAGCTGTTCCCAATAGCACACTTTTCTGCAACTTACTTGAGTTGATTGTTGTTGGTATTTGGGCAAGCCACGTTTTATGCGCCGGTGTTATTGCGGCCAGTGCCCCAATGACTACTGGGATTACAGTTGTTCTTACATTCCAGCATTTTTCAATCTCTTCTCCAAGAGGGAGATATTTCTCTACCTTTTCTTTTTGTTTGCTGGCTATATTGTAGTCATTGTGTACTGCTATATCTATTATAGTAGCCCTCTTGTTATATATATATATACAGTACATGTATATATATATATGTATATATATATATATATATACATATATATATACCAACACCTTTGCTTCTTACCATTTTAATAAGTTATTTTTACATCTCCTTGAACAAGATACTATGCATCAGTGCAGCATGTGTACATTGGAGAACTTAGATTTAATGCTTGACTGAATGCGAGTTCAACTTACAGGATACAGTTATATCATGTTAGACAGTTAGTTAACATATTTGCTACCGGAAAGTCAGTCACCTTTTTGGCTACTGAAAATGTGTAATTTTATAAACTTTAGAAACCTGTTTATGCTCTATCAAGAAGCAAGAGTAAAACCGCTTAAACGCCTTAAATTTATGACACAATTTTTTTACCGATGCAGGGAAAATCTTATAAAATTCTAAGTTTTGCGAAAGGCAAACATCACAAATAGTACATAAAAAAAGTCAAATATAAGGACAAACACAAAAGCTTGAGATACCTTTAAAACCTATCTAAAAGTTATTTAAAATTTATTGAAATATTTATTGTATAACCTTTAGTGTAACAGGCCTAACATGGTATGGATACTCTGTCATTATTAGATGGGCAACAGAGAAGGTCAATTAAGATTTTTGAGCTGAATGTTTGGTATTTGACAACTGACTGACTATTGGCTTTAAAACCACTATCTTTACTAGAGCTTACTTGTAAACAATTTGTGTCATTATTAAAGTTATAATCAAGTTCGGTAGTGCTTAGTTTATGTACTTGTAGGATTCCTGCATGATAAAACAACAACTATGTAGGGCTTTAGTAAAATATGTTTGAGTCATACTTGATCAGGCTTTAGCTTAAAAATTTGACTTTTAAATTTTCAAAACAAAATAAGAACTTATAAAATAGAAGATGAAAAAACTAATTAGGAAAATATTTACCAAGTAAAAAATATCACAATGAAATATTTCACACTTGCTACTTGAAAGATGATAATCATTGCAGGTAGATTTAAAACTGCTTTCATATCAGTAACTTGAATATATGGATTCTAGGAGATCTAGGAGCGTGTAATGATATTCAAATCTTAATGATTGTATGGATGGTGCTGCATGCAACCCTTAGATGCAAATATTGTGGTTTCATTTCTAATAGGTCCAAATGCTTCATTGGTCCCAAGGCTTCAGTACGTTTAATTGCTGATTATTAATTCTAGGCTTCTTCACAATTGAGCGCTTGCAGGTACAATTTTGTTTTCTTACTTCTGTGCAACAACAGCAAATAGGTCAGGCTTCCGCAGTAAATTCTCTTTGGTAAAGCAACAACATAAGTATTTAATTCTCAGATAGACCATGCTTAAATCATAACTGCCAAGATAACCGCTCACATATTTACATGTAGCTTTACAAACTATAAACAAGCTGTATCTAGATTGGCATCAGGTAAGCGCTCAATAAATCAGTACATTAACAATAACTAAGCCTAAAATTATGCGAGTAGAGTATAACTATCAATTAAATATTCACACCTGTGTTTTTGTAGATCGAACTTGTAAAAGTTATGTTTAAAACTAAATACTATTCTACTAAACCTGAACTTCTATTTCTGTAGAAGTAAGAACCTGACCTTCTCCCTAAGAGACAGAGTTTTAAATTCTTACAATTACATAATTTGGGTCATGTTCAACTTCTACCTGGAAGGTAAAAATTCTTGAGCTTTTATTTCATCTTTACCAGTGACTGTTCCGGTATGATTGCTGGAAAACTAACTGTATATCAGCCTATCAAATATTCAGAAATACTTTGTCTTATCTTGTTCTTCTTTGTTAGTATGACAATTAATCCCTTGTATTTTAATATGATCAATGATTATACAGGTCGCAGCTATTCCCTTTTTGGAAGTTTCCAAGTAGCAAAAAATTATTTGCCAGTTTCTAACAACAACTACTGTGGACAGGTGTACTGACGACAAGTTGGCTAGAGGATTGACCAACTAGAAGACAAGTTGATTGCAAACTATTGGCTCCTACTGGAAGCTTACATAAAACAGTCAGTGAGTTATGTATATATCTATTGGTGTTGGCTTAATAGTTTATCATTTCTATGTATGTGATACTTAGACTTATAGGATAATCAAGGCGATTATTGTTAACTTTAGTTAATCACAAGGTTTTGTTTTACTAATGTAGTAAAAAATGGCAAGATTAACTCAGTGTTTAGGATGTCAGTTTGCTTACTTGAACGTTGAGAGTGCAATTTCTGAACATAGCAATATTTTTTTATGCACTTCAATCCCTCTGCAACAGTTTCAAACAAAATTACTTTACCAGAGTTTTCATAAGCATATGGATTAACATTAATATACATTGTATGTATATAGAAGCTATGAGTATCATAATGTTAACTTCTTTGTATAAACACTCTGCTGATATTATTTACAAAAAGGGATTGGCTAGCAACCATAACAGACTTAAAAGAATAATATATTTGTTCTTAAAAAATAAATACTAACAAAAGTGGCAAAAAGAAATTTAACTTTTAAAAGTTAATGAACTGTAACAAATGCAAATTCGTAAACATCGACTAAAAATTTTAAAATTTTAAATATTGCAAGAGACTATAGATATTAGAAACTAAAAACTATAACCATTACTAAATAAAAAAACTACCATAACATAAATAAAAATAAACATAAAACTAACTATTAAATAGTAGTAGTGATAACCATAATTATTAGAACAATATATATATAACAATACACGCTATATCTGTTACAGAGTAAAGGCAGAGAGTAATAAAGCTGTTAGCAATGATTAATAAAAACTAAGATCATGGCTATGAAAGAGAAATACACCAAATAATAAAGTTTAACACTTGAAAATCTTTCAAAAATGATGAATTTAACTGTTACAGAATAATGACAAGGATTATATTACCCTAAAATTCTAGCTTCAAACATTACTCTACATTTGACCGAAACAAATTCTATGATTAAAATACTGAAGTAACCAATAGTAGAAAAAATCATAACCTAGGAACTTATGCATTTAATTGTAAGCCAATTGAGAAAAAAAGATTATAATAGCAACAAACTGTTACAGAATAAAGAACATAACTAGCACTGCCATAATAAATACAATGTAATTAGCCATCTACTGCCGGAAATTAATAAAGCAAATGTGGATACTGACTGAGTTTAGTTAGTTACTGATCCCAACCCTGATTAGAATACTTTTGTCATGTCTGAACATCGAGGTAAAACTAAACAGTCTGCGAGCTGCCCAAAAATTGTATAAAAGGTGTTAGAGCAAAGGCTTTTTTCAATTTTGTGTCCCCCTTTTTTTTCTTTTATTTGGCAGTCTTTTTATTGATTCCTGAGAAGCTGACACAACGCTGCAAACTCCAAAATAAAACCTCTTAGCATAGTTAGTAAACTGTCCTCTAGCAACTCACTGCTGGCAACTCGCTGCTCAGCATTCAGTAGCAAACACTATCAGCTGCCATTGTTATCAGCACTTAAAGCCGGTGGCGCTCTTGCAAAATTTTCCAAACTGCTTTCATAACAACAATCAATGAAAGCCCCTTTTAATGCCATTGTCCTCTACTCATGCAAATGCACCTTCTTAAGTTTCAAATCAAATAGATTGTGGCACATCAAATTATCGTGTATTAAAGATTAAACTGCAACAAAATTTATATTACAGTCATCTGTTATCAAAAGAATCATCATGTCTTACTATGTTGTGTTGTAAGTACCAAATATGTGGAAATGGGATTACAAGCTCTTAAAAGCTCAAAAACGAAAAGCCGCCGTAGATTGGAATCTCTTTATTTCGATGACGTAACCACGAAATTTGGTTATCTTCTTGTTACGGATGTTCTCACGTTAATTGAAAGGCCAATACAAAGCTCAATATAAAACTTATTGTAGTCGTCATTACAATGACGATAAAGCAGACGCGTAAGCACAATAGACACAGTTTTATTAAATGCGTGAAGTATATTTGTGAAAATGTTTCGACGAATAAGATTGCAAGAAAGTGTAAACAGAAACTATCTGTCACAACTACATCACATTTGGTCTCGTGTGGCTGCGATTTTCTGTTCAATTTCGAACTTTTAAAAGCTTGTAATCACCTTTCCACATATCTTTCACCTACAACACAACATAGTAAGACATGGTGAATCTTTTCATATCGAATAACGGTAATGGGAATTTTGTTGCAATTCAACCTTTAAATACTTTAAAATTACTTTAAAAGTTGAACTAATTGACTAAAGGAAATATCTCCAGTTTAGAATATCGTTGATAGGGACCATCTCTTAACAACCAAATAACTACTACGTCCTCAGAAGAATGTACAGTATGTATAATTAGTAGACAGTGTATCTGACTATCCTGACCAACAAAAAAGTTATGTATCGCTGTCTGTATAAAATAAGTTAGCTGCATGATATGTAGCAGCCTGTAATCATTTTCTATACATGTACATATATATATATATATATATATATATTTCTCCAAAATTGTGTGTATACATACATGTATGTGTGTCCGACCAGCTGTAGCTGTTAAAATTTGGGAATAATGAGTTTGCATGGAAGAAGATTTGATTTCGGACCCTCCCTCTCACCATTATGGCGCCATACCAATTAGGCCACAGAGATTTATTTTATCGCCAGTCGATATATGTACATGTATGTCACAAGATGGGAGCAAATACCCAATGGCTTTTCGTATTACGCCGGCTGATTGCGTTACTGAGAGGAATAGCTCTACTTGGTAAGCATACTCAAATTTTCGACTGGCAATGTGCCAGGCTAATAGCAAATGGCAGTTAACTCTCATTATTTCTCATTGTTCATTAGCTGATTGTTTAATACCCGTGCAACGCCTGGAAGTACAGCTATAATTAATATAGGGTACAGTATAGATTTCTACAATGTATATCATTTACTCTAAGAATGACTACGTTATTTATATTTTGTGTTGAACTAGCAGTAAAATACATGTAAATTGCCAAATCAGTTTTTAGATATTTCTGATTGCATTAATTTCGCTCCTGAAAGAAAAGAGAATTTGACACAACTTTTCAATTTAATGTATTGTTAATTTTGGCTGTACTGTTATTGCAGTATTGCTGGTGAATTGTATTAAAAATTTTCTTCGTTTTTATTAGTTTTAGTTGGTATACAGTCAATGATTATGGAAATTTTGCAATGCTTTTTGGAAGGTCATGCCTTCAATGTCAATTTTCATTGATTATCTTTTTGTGACTGCAAATCTTATTCTGCAAAATAACATTTATATTTTATTTTGCAGAATAAGATTTTATATATACATATGTAAATAGATACAATGAATCTTTTGCATATCAGTGTATGTTAACATGTTGGCAAAATCTACGATATAACCAAAACAAACGTTCTAGATATAGTTTCAAATTGAAAAAATATCCTGAAGCATTAACGGCAAAATGGCTGGCAGTAGGCCGATAGCTAAATTTGTACATAGACACAAGTGAAAGAGTTATGTAGTGGATGTGTGGCAATTCATAAACAATACATCATTGAATGATAAGTACTTATCTTTTCGATGAAGAAATTTAGTAGGTGAGAACAGCATTTTTTCCAAAGACAGCAAGAAACAAACGTTGATGTGACCTTCCCGGTACACATTGGCAGTAAATATTAATTAGACGTAATTTACTACTCGTTAATTTATTTAATGAGTAGTAAATTTTATTTAATTCACTACTAATACTTACTACTAACTTATTTTTACTACTTACTCATATCAATTAAGTTTGCTTCGCGCGACCGAATCGCAAAAAGGACAGACTGCTCTATAATCTGATTATACTACTCATATTAACTCAGTTGACGCACTAACTGGAGATTATTGTTAATGCGCAAAGAAATTTTAATGTGAAAGAAAAAACCACAGAATAGCCACACCCTCAAACCATCAGAAAAAAGTAGCGGCTGATGGTCTGAGAAGTACGGTATTTTATAAGGCGGACACACACACAGACAACGATGGCCATTTATATAGTAGATAGTAGATAACTGAGAGATTAATAGCTGCAAAACAGCTCTCTAACTAGAGCTTGTTTGTAAATATTTGGGTAATTTTTACAACTCTATCCAAGTTGTGTAACCTTTAGTTTATTGGGGTTCCATAAACTCACATGACAAGGGGCTTGGGTACCAGCTTTCATGTATCATAACACAACATGTTTCATTTTTTACCTTTGGTCTCTTAATTTTTATAAAACTATATTTAGACTTATATTAAATAATAGATTATTAATGATAAAACAAGTAAATAAAATTTAGAAATTTTCTAACATAAAATTAAACGTTTCACTCTTGCTTTGGAAAAGACAGTAACTATTGAATGTGGATATAAAACTGCCTACATATTAGTAACATGTAGGCACAGACTCCATGAAAGTTAGTAGTCTGTGGTACTGTTAATATTCTCTTGATTAGACTGTCTGGGAATGTAAGCAGCCCGTAGACTAAGTTACTTTTGTTTCTCCGCTAATAAATCTAAACTTTTCATTGTATAAAGGTCTTTGACTCTTTCAATGGCTGAGTATTATTTTCAGTCTTTTAATAAACTAACACTTGCAGGTGCAATGTTTGTTTTGCTTTTTGAGAGGCACAATAGAAGACAGCCAAGGCATTGGCTATGAATGTTGCTTAGTAACGTAACAACATAAGTACCCGGCTTCCAACTAGATGATACACGAGTCATAACTTCTAAGACTACAGCTAATATATTTAACTGTTCAATATGTAAACAAGCTGTATTTAGATTGACATCAGGTAAGAGATAAATAAATAAGTATTTTAACGATGAGTTGTGTAAATATTTCGCAAAAAGAGATGAATTATTTTCAAAGCTTTTACAATTTTTAACAGATAAAACTGTTGAAAGTTGATTTCAAATTGTACTTTTAAACTGCTACCTCATCTTTATTAACAACTGCTCAGATATTATTGCTTTAAGTCTGACTGGACATCAGCCAATCACGATATTTAGGAACAAGTAGATCTTGTGCTTTCATATTACTATGACAACAGTAGCTGCTGTTTTTATCTATGAATGTCGTAGTTATTTATTTTTAAAGCCTATTTGTTAAAGCCTCAAAACTGTGGAGGGGTTGATCTTGGACGAGTAGTCTAGAGGACAAGCTGTCTAGAAAAGGAGTTGGCTCATACTACAAACTTGGATAAACAATGTGAGTTATGTAATTACATGTATCTGGTGTAAATAGCCAATAGGTTTTTGATTTCAGCATTTAAACTTTCATAAGCTTTATCAGAATTGTTGATTTCAAACCTAAAGGATAATCAAAATGATTGTTGATAAGTTTTCTGTAACTTAATTCCTTGAAAACATTTACTACAGTAATTTGTGCAGACACATCGCATAATAAAATGTAAACTGTTATAACTATTAGAATTGCATGAATGGTTAGCAGTAAGCCTGGCATGGCCAAAATATTTGCTTCATCTTTTATCAGCCTGCAGCGTGTGTAGATTTGCAAAACAAATTACTATGCAATGCCTTGGTCCTTGATTTCTAATGAAAAAGAAAAACTCTTCTGTTTAAAAGTCCGCATTTTTGCGTATACATCAACTACATGTACTCCAACTGAGAATATGTATTTCAGCCTTAACACAATTGAAATCTCAAACTAACTTGTCAACACATTACAACACTCGTCATTCCTTATTTGCATTAGCCCTTCCACCTTCCTCCTCTACCGGTGGCCATAGAGGAGTTGCCTATCGGGTGTCATTAGCATGAAACTCTTTGCCAATTTGGCAAAGGAAAATAGATAGTCATGATAGTTTTAGAGTTGCTTTGAAGCAGTACTTGCTGGACTCTTTGGAGCAGATTTGTTCTCAATTGTTTTGCTTTGACAACTACATTTTCCTAATTAACAATCTCATCTGTTAGCTCAGGCTACACGTCTAGAACAGCCATGTCAGTTCACATATTGTCCCTCATTGCACCTTACTTTTTCGATCACGTTGTTATGTAGCGATTTAATGTAAATGGAACAAACAAAGATTGGGACGCATTTATAAGTAAAATTCTAAAGTTCCCTTTTGAGTGTGCGTTGTTTATAATGGGCATTTATTTTTTAAAAATATAAAGAATTTATAAGATAGTTAAAACACGGAGCCCTGTTAGTTTGCTTTTACAACCTTTTTTTCACATGAAAAAATATTAACCTCACGGAACATCGATTTTATTTTGGAAAAAACCATCACAAGATTGCTAGATTAGCTCAGTCTTTAGGATGTCAGTTTGCTTGCCTAAAGGTTGAGAGTTTGAATCCTGAACCTATCAATCTTTTTTAAGCACTTCAATTACTATGTAGCAGTTACAAACAAAATTACACAAGCAGAGTTTTTATAAACTTATAGATCAATTTTAGTATGCATAAATAGAAGCTATGAATATTACATTTTTAACTTTTTCGTATAAGTACTTTGTAGATATTACCAACAAAAAGCGATTTACTTGTAACTGAAACATAGTAAAAATGATAATATATTTGTTGTTACAAAATAAATACTAACAGTACTGAAAAAAAGTTCAATTTTGTAAAGTTAATAAACTGTAACAAATGCAAATTTGTAAACATTGACTAATAAATTCAATATATTAAATATTAAAAACCGGCTATAGATATTAGATGCTAAGAAATATAACCGTATAAAAACTACCAAAACAGAAAAAAATAAATTAACTATTAAAAAGTAGAAATGATAAACATATTAAAATAGTAACTGTAATATAATAAACTATACCTGTTACAAAGTAAAGGCAGTAAGTACTAAAGCTGCTAGTAATGACTAATAAAAACTAACATCATAATGAAAAAATAAATACACTGAATATTAGAGGTTAATACCAGAAAAAAAACTTCCAAAATGATGAATATAGCTATTACAGAATTAAGACAAGAACTGTCCAAAGATTTTTACTTCAATTGTGGTACTAAATTGGACAGTTACAAATATTACAATTACAATCTTAAAGTAATAGATCATAGAAAAAGCCGTAATTTTAGATAAGGTACCAACAACTGTGAGCCAATTGAATCAATAAAGTTTATAATAGCCACAAAACTGTCACAGAATAAAAACCGTAGCTAGCACTCGCGTAGAGAGTAATTAGTCATCCACTGCTGGAAATTAATAAAGCTAATTTTGCTAATGTGGCTAAGTGTAAATAGTTACTTATTCCAATCCTAATTAGAATACTTTTGTCATTGGCTGAACATTGAAGTAGAACTAAGAACAGTCTGCCAGCTGCCTTAAAATTGCATAGCAGGTGCTGAACAAAAAGTTTTTTAATTTTTGTATCATAGTTTTTTGTAGCTTTTGTTTGGCAGTCTTTTGTTTATTCCTGTGAAGTAGATAAAAAGCTGATAAAGTTCAATAAAAACACTACCAGTAATGTGAGTAAACTCTAGCAACTCACTGCTGGAAGCTCTTGCTCAGGATTGAGTAGCCAGTTCAATCAGCCGACATTGACGTCAGCGTTTATAGTCAAGGGGGGTGGGTTGGGGGGAGGAAGAGGGAAGGGGGTGGGTTGGAGGGGGGAGGAGGGGCACTTGAGTCAATTCTAAACAACATTTGCTAAGCTGCTTTCATAACAACAGTTCATGAAAGCGTTAATTACACGCCATTGTCCTCAATTCATGCAAAGGCGCATTCTTAAGTTTCAAATCAAATAGATTGTGGCACCTTAATAAAGAAAGCCAAAATTTCAAGACTGCCAATTGATTGCAGCATCGCTCAGAGGGGGTCTGTTTTTATTACAAGCAATTCAAAAACAAAGAAGCGGTTTGTTCTCATTCAACTACCCTCATGGAAAAACTTTTTCAACAATTATTCTGTTGATCGGTGAGTTGGTAGAGTGTCAGTTTACCAAGCTGAATTTAGCTAAATGATTAGATAATGCTCTCTCAACTAAATATTGTCAGCGCCCAATAATAGCAGGAGGTGTCTGCCCATAATTATTCCACTTGTCCTAGTGACGAATAATGACATTATAATAAGCAAGCAAACTATAGGCTGGTGTATGTGCTAGAGTTACTTGTATGGAACAGGAAAATGTGAATTTAAGTCTTTTGAAATGGTCAATAACTAAAATAAGCAAGAATCATCAGCGACTATCTTATATTAAGTACTTTAAAAGTTAATTGACCAAATGAAGTACCTCTTGTTTAGAATATTATTAATACGGAATATCTCTCATAAATAAATAAAAACTACGTTCGTCATTCGTAGAAGAATGTATGTATAATTGATTGACAATGTGTCTGACTACACTGTCAATCAGTCATAAAATTGACAATAAAATTAATTTGCGTTGTCTGCATATAAATGAGTTAGCTGCATAAGATATAGTGGCCTGTAACAATTAAACTATTATAAAAGGCAGTTAAAGTCCCATAATGTAATTAACCCGCTCTAAGAGCAATTAAGCTACATTGCTTTTGTGTTATACGAGCAGTAAAATACATGTAAATTGCTTAATCAGTGTTTTGAATCTTTCTAGACTTGCCACTTTGGTTCTTAGAAGGAAAAAGACTTGACCTAACTTTTCAATTCACTGGTTCTATCGTTGCTGTAGTATTAACGGTTTGCATCAACAGTTTTTTTCCTTTTTTATTCGTTTTACCCAATTTATGATTAATGATTACAAAAAATTTACAAATAGTTGTGGGAAGATTTTGCCTTCAATATAAATTTACATCGATTATTTTTGCCTCTCAGCAAATTTTGTTCTGCAACAGAAAAAAATAAAAAATAGTTTATATGTCTAAAATAAAGTAAGCAAATAATATATGTTTTTCTATAGTAAGAACAATGTCTATCTGTCATTCCATTGTCACCAGTGGTCAAGGTTGTAATGAAAAATGGTATTCGACGATATTCTAACCAGTGACATACATATCGGTAGAGCGACACTCTAATACCTGTACAAATTGAACACTTTCAAGCGTTTTTATAGTTGTGCAGCCACTTACAGGTATTCCTTGCGCTTTATCAACCCACCTGGCAATATTCAATGGCAAACTACTCTGCCAAGGTAGTAGTATATTTAAAGATAACTTTCTTATGATGTTTTCTTTCTAAAGTCTGGTTAAACAGAAAGCGATTATTTGAAGGATAACCATAAGGAATAAGAATAGAATATAGAATATTTGAAGGATAAGCATAAATTTGAGAACTAGTGTGACTTGAAACTTTATGTTGTATGAATATTTTATGTAGTACAAAGCAAAAAGTTTACAGAATTCTTATAAACTGTAGAATGTATATTATAGGAGCATCTGTTGAACATGTAATTAAATTGGTCCGACTCCTAGTGTCCTTTGTACATGTTTAGTCATTTCTGTTTCTTCTCGAACATGTCCGGAGGCTTCGCTGATAAAAGATCTTTTGTTCCTTCTTTGGCTTGTTATTAATTCTAAACTCCTTCTTAATCAACACTCGTGGATAAAAGATATGTTACACTTCATTAGTTATACAAAGGGTAAGCAATGCTTAACTCACTAACGTTGTGTAGCAATGGGTCAACACAATGCTTTAAAGCTTACCTGGACGATGTTTGAACCATAACTGATAAGGTTACACCATACATATATGTATATATATACATATATATATATTTATATATATATATATTTATATATATATATATATATGTATATATATAAATATATATATATATATATATATATATATATATATATATATAAATTGTTTCCTCACCCCGGATACCCCGTATGGGTGGTAAATTCTGCTCTAACTCGGGTCTCCTACCAGAGACCTGGGAGTTGAGACTGCTCAGGCATGATTGCTGGAATACTAACTGTACATCAACTTATCCAACATTTAGAAATACCTTGTTTTATCTTGTTTTTCTTTGTTACTATGACAACCAACTCCTTGTATTTTAATATGATCAATGATTATACAGGTAGCAGCTATTCCCTTTTTGGAAGTTTCCTAGAAGCTAAAACATATTTCCCAGTATCTAACAACAGCTACTGTGGACAGGTTTACTGATGACAAGTTGGCTAGACGACTGACCAACTGGAAGACAAGTCGATCGCGAACTATTGGCTCCTACTGAAAGCTTACATAGCATTGTGAGTTATGTATATATCTAGTCGTGTTAGCCTAATAATTTATCATTTCTATGTCTGTGATACTTAGACTTAGAGAATAATCAAGGCGATTATTGTTAACTTTAGTTTATCGCTGGGTTTTGTTTACTAATATAGTAAAAATTATTAAAGAATGGTGAGACTAGCTGAGTCTTTGGGATGTGAGTATGCTTGCTTGAATGTTGAGATTTCAAAATTTGGATTGGAAATGTGCCAGGCTAATATCAAGTGGCAGGCAACTCTCATTGTTTTTCATTGTTTATAAGCTGATTTTTAATGCTCGTGTAACGTCTGGAAGCACAGCTAGTATTAATATACGGTACAGTATATTAATACAATGTATTAATATACTGTACCGTACTGTACCGTCTTACAATGTATATCATTTGCTCTAAGAACAACTACATTATTTAGATTTTGTGTTTCACTAGCAGTAAAATACATGTATAACGCGAAACCAGCTTTTAAATATTTCTGAATGCACCAATTTTGCTCCTGAAAGGAAAAAGACTTAACTCAACTTTTTAATATAATGGCTGTACTGTTATTGTTGTATTGGTGGTTTGTATTAAATAAAAACATTTTCTCTTTTTTATCAGTTTTAGTTGGTCATTGATTATGGAAATTTTGCAATGCTTTTTTGGAAGGTCATGCCTTCAATTTCAACTTTCATCGATTATCTTTTCTTGACTGCAAATCTTATTCCGCAAAAGAAACAGTTGTATATTTCTAAAATGAAGTAAAACAATTAAACAATTTTTATTATAATAAAAGCAATATATATCTGTTTATTCATTGTTGCCTGTGGTTAAATTTGGAATAAAAACGGTATTTGACAATACTCTAACCAGTGACAATCATATTGGTAGAGTAGCGCTCTAAAGCTTGCTCAAATTGATCGCCTTTCAGTGTTTCTCCATAATTGCGCATCCACTTATTGTTTGCACTTTGTTTACACATCTGGCAATCTCCAATGGCAAATTAGACTGAAGAGGTAGTGGTGTATATATAGAAATAAGTTTCTGTAGTTCTTTTTCTCAAATGTAGTGAAAAGAAAATCGACTTCCATAGGGCTAACCACGAGATTGTTGTTATTTAAATAGAGTTTGAGAACTAGACCCGGCTTGAAACTTTATGTTAAATAATTTTCATGTTGTATGAAGCAAATAGTTGACATAACTTTTTATGTACTCTAGAATTTACATAATAGGAGCATCTTTTGAACATGTACTTAAATTTCTTCTACTCCTCACGTTCTTTACATATCTTTAGTTTTCTGTTTCTCATCTAATATGTCTTGAGGCTCTGCTGATAAAAGATCTTTTGTTCTTTCCTCAGCTGATTATTGATTATTGATTCTAATCTCATTTCTAACCAACACTTTAACCAACACAATTCATATCTTTTTCTTTATACCATTTACACCTTTTTCTTGATTGCACGTAGAAAATGAATTATTATGTAAATTCTATCAACTCTTTCAACTCTATAAAACATGATGCCTGTTTGCATTCTCTTGATCTTATATCTCCTGTTTTTTATAGGGTTCAGTTACTACATCGTGGTCAAAATCAATAAATTTCACGTGGACAGTTATATTATCTTAAGTAAGAATAGCTTATTTATTCTTTGTCTGTTCGGTCACTCAAAGCCAGTTCAATGTCCAATTTTTACGTTTGTACCAGTGTCGAGAGATACCAATATCGTTGTATCCAAAGTTTTGATGGATAGCTTTTACTGAAACAGTAAACTTTTTATACACACACATTTCTATGCGCAAATTGTTATTAATAGTTCAACATACTTAAAATTTTCATTTCATTTTTTCCTTTTGCATGACTTGTATCATTACCAAAAAAACTTTTATTGTATTTGCAGCAAAACAGACTTAATTTAGCAATTACTTGCTAATTATTTCACATCTACTTATAAACACTTTTATATTTGTTTCATTTTGTTTCTTAGGTCACTTGACTTGCACAAAAGATTTTCTTTCATATGAATTTTAAAAGTGACAGCTGTTTGAAAAAGTTGAAAAACTCATGCAGTTGTTTTATTTACTTGCTAACTTATTCAAACGGCTCAAAACACTTTTTCGTGATATGAATTTGCCAAGTTAAATTCGTAACTGTTGTTATATGGTATATAAAATAAATTTATTGTGCAAAAACTTTTATTACCTGGACAATATCGGACATTCAATTAGTATATTTATATACATGTGCAGCGAAGCTGACAAGTGTTTCTCATTTTTCTCTGTAATTGCTCCAACTTATATTATCTGGCCAGTTAGGCTCCATCCTGCAGCTGGTTGCTAAGTCCATTCTAAATCAATTTAAGATGGAACTGTTTTGTGCTCCAGTCATGTCGCCTATTTGAGTTTGACTGCTATGACCCAAATGGCACCCACAATACACTCCTTCCAATTAAAAGCATTGTTTTCTACTTGAACTCTTGTGAAAAAGCTCTTGCGGGTACATGTCTGGTGTTGTGGAGTATCATGCTGTAGATAGCTAATCCTTGGTTTCAGCAACTCCTTAGCTGAGCCATGATTTGCACCGGCTCCACACTGTTAGCAGCCTAGGCACAGGCTAATGCAACTTCATCTAGATGAAGTTGTCGAGCACTCTTTTAATACCATTCTTGTAATATTTGACTGGCCGGCCAGCACTTTACTGCTTTGGCCAATGTTCTAGAGGTTGGCTGGTTCTTTGGGCTTGGCTGACATACAATAGCAGGGTTGTTCAGTTGATTTGATGTTTTTCTTATGCAGTTATTCTGATGGCTTATATAGTCAGAGGTGAGTTGAAGTGCGGAGAGCTATCTTTATGTGGTAGGTCTCAAGTTCTATCAGCAATTTTTACCAATTTGCCATATAGATCACCAGCTCAGTGTATAGATGTTCCTGGGTTCACGGGGGTCTCAGGTACTTAATCACCTGGCAACAACACATGCTTTTACGTGCAGGGACAGACGAAAACAGCAAAAGGCAGCATCACATGATCGCTACTCTGTCAGTTACAGGTTGTCAATTGGCAGATGCCACACTCATTTGTAAATTTCTGGAATTTCAGCCTTCTCATTAAGTATTTGTGTTGATAAATATCTAAAACCATGCACTATTCATTTCTGCCATTTTAGGCAAGCTGGTGTAATCTGCCTCTTCTCCAACTCTGATTTTATAGTTTTGGCAAGATGTGTTCTGACTAGTGATAAAACTTTTGTCTCTTGAGAGCCAATTCCGCTCTGACTACAGTGGTCTGGCAAGCATACATTTTTGTGACCACAGCTTTTCTCAAAGTAGTAGGTGGTTCTTTAGTAGGCCTGTCACTTTTAAGTCAGGTGACTAGAACTGTGCTTTTTCAATTTTCTTTCTTTTAGCCAATTGACACACTTGTGCAGTTCGAGTAGTGCTGACCTAATCTTGTGGCTGACTCTGTTAGTGTGATTTTGACCAAGTTTCCTTCTTTTGTATGCTGATACTATGGCTGAGCCAGGTAGTGTTACGGTGCCCGCAATAAGGACCTTAACCTCTATTCCAGATCCTAATTCTGTTTTCTCGGCCTTTTCAGTTAGTCTTGAAAGCAGCACCAGTGCAAATGAGGGGCTCTAGGTAGCCTAGTAATTTCTGTAAAGATGTGATGTGATTTATACAGAGATCTACAATAGGTTTGAGAATGGTTTTAAAGCCATTCTCAGCCAGCACATGTTTCCCAAGGTCAGTAGACATCTTTTCTGTTCTCATCACATGCCGATGTAGTGCAATAAATGTGTCTAGATGGTCTTGTCTAGCTCATAAGGGCAGGTTTGAGTTAGACTTCTGCTTTTGTTAGTCATTAGAACACTTCCTCTAATTGACACATCAATATATGGTGCATCAACTAAGAAGTCATATAGGTAGAGCAACAGCGTCTGACAATGAAGGACATGCAGTACTTGCTTTTTGAACCTCAGGATTAAAGCTAAGATTAGCCCAAAACCTATTGAACCTTGCATTTCGATCGGCTGGAGCGGATCACTGATGCTGATGTTTTCTGTGCGTCGGCATCTTAGGGCACTCGCCAGTAGTTCTTCAACAAATATAGAGCGCTGAAGGATTTGTGGTCAAATATGGTATGAAGGTTATGATTGATATGATGTTGATGTCGTGTTTAGCAATCGCATTGAATCGGGGCAGTCGACGTTGAATCACCACTTTTCATTTTTCTTTTGGACCAACACCATTGCCAATATTTTATTTTTGATTTCTACCCAATCTCTCTTTTTCTTTTGCTAAACATTACCTGATACTGTATTACAATTTTGAGCAATCATTCAGCTGATTCAAGCTTCTCGCAGTTTTTTTTCAATGTCTAGAATAATTGTTCTATGTAGGTTTCACCTTTAACTTTTGGGTTTTTGCGTCACAGGTTGCCGTTCTCAAGCAAGAGAGGAGCAATTGCTCATTCATTTGGTAGTTTTTTAATTTTATTTTGGTACCAACTGTGATGCCAACTTTGCGGGTTAGAGACTGATAGGTGAAGTTGAAGTGTTATAAAAAAATTGTTTTTTGTTAGCTAGTAAACAGCGGAAAACTCACCAGACAACTCTTTGGCAGTTTTAATGTGCAGGACCATTCAGTAGTGAACTCACATAAGTTGACTATCTGAGTCTTGGCCTGTGTTGTCAGGTTTCTTACCATCTGCATGTATCCAAGCATGTATCTAGCGTACATGTACATCTACGCATGTACATGTACATGCGCATGTACATGTACATGCAGATGTATATGTACATCTGCATGTACATGCAGGTAACAAGCATCTGCTACCTGCATGTATCCAAGCATGTCAACAGTTTTCTATTTATTGAAACTGTATAGAACACTGGTAAGTCGCCATGAATGGCATTCCAAAAAATTATGTAGCTCAACACAAAGACTTCTTTGGCATTTACATTCCTGAACTGTTTTGGTTCCGTATGAAAAAATGATTCCGTAGAACAACAGCCTTTTTCTATCTGCCAGGCGGTAGCTGTCATTTTCTTCTATCCAGACTCCATTATTTTATTCGGACAGTTTGCCAAACACATGTTTGCTTAGAAAATTTTTCATGCGCCTAGTGTTAATAAAAAGCTGAGTTGATTACCTCCTAGCTTCCCTAAAAAGAAGAAGATAGTGGAAGTGGGCAAATCCAGACCCTGTGCAAAGATCAGATATGCAGTCACTTTCTGGGGCTATAGTGCAACTGGTAGTCAGCACTCTGCTGTGACCCTTGGTCGCTTTTTAGTTCAGGGTCTTGTTGCGGGAACTTTTGGGAACAGTCGCACTAGACGTGCCTATTTTCCATCGCAGCTTCAATATGGAAGAGGCTTTTTCGAGGCTGCCTCTTTAGAGCTGTGCCACTCATTTTGCAGCTGACAGACGTGTTTAGTTAGTGCAGCGCCGAAATGCTAGCTTTCTAATGGATTGATTATGTACCTGTTAACTGCCTGACTGGCCCTTCTTCCTCAACCTGACCACCAGTTGCAAGCGTACTACAGTTTTTATCTGAAAGAACTCTGTATAATTTCCAAACACAGCAGTCAACATGGTGGTGGATATGGCTAGTAGGTTCTGCTCAAAACAAAGATTGTTCAGTATTTTTCAAAACAGTTATTTTGCTAGTCCAATTTGGTGAGAGTACGGCAGATTATCGTAAGCCATTCAGACTACTTGTTCCGCCCCAATGGCATGCTTGTAGAGGTTGGTTTGTACACTTTATCGTACAGTACACCGTTCTACCTGAGTCTTGCTGAGAGGTAGGCTGAACCAAGCCCTGAACCCATTAAAGAGAGCTTTGCTTTAATTCACCAGAGCACCGTTTTTGCCTCCTTCTTCAGCCCCTCTCCAAGGTGCAACAATTGAATGACCCTAGCTAACCTGTTAGCTCTGGCTACTTTTTGAAAGCAGCTAATGAAGTATTTTATTTTATCTAGACCTGCATTATGGGGCTCTTCAAACTGACTTGCCAAAACTGGGGCTGAAGTACTATCATAGACCTTTCTAATAGGTCAACCAAGCGGTCTGTGTCCCTCCACGCACTCTGAGCATCCTGGGTAGTCATGTTGGGGTCTTCCCTTTACGAGATTTACGCTTTAGAGGTTTAGGGGAGAAATGCTATTTTTGAGGCAGTTCAGCCTCCACTGATTTGCAAGGTCTCTCGCCTCAATCCGGGTCTTTCTGTGTTTCTTTCCTACTGCTATTTTAAGACAGCCGTGGGAAGTTCATTCAACTTTTCCCGAGCTTGAGTTCTGTGGGAATTCAAGATATCTCCTTGTTGCCACTAGTGTAAAGGATCTGCCCTGAACCTTTATTTTTCAACTTTGTCCCAGCCAGTTTTCTTGAGTATAAAATATATGTTTATAATAAATACAGTCAAACATGGATAACTCGTCCACGGATAGCTTGAACACATGGTTAATTCGAATGGTTTCGTTGGTCCGTTCCCACGTAATGATAAATTGCTATAGATAACTCGAACTTAACACTGTTAATTCGAACTGTTTTTTTGCCCAACGGCTACCGAAACGGTTGTTATCGCTTTAGAAAATCACTTTATTCAAAGCCATAGAGGTAAACCTCATCTTTTCGTAATTCATAAGCGTTTTTATTACCACCATCGGCAAAATATTTTTGTCAACGACTTTTCTAAAGGTTTGGTCAACTTTGATTTATACTGCTATACGATGAATAGCACGGGCTTGCCGGGTCACGCGCGCAAGGATTTTTGGCACGCACATACAAAACAAAAACAGCATGTTGTTTTGTATGTGCGTGGCAAAAATCCTTGCGTGTGTGACCCGGCTAGCCCGTGACGAATAGTTTTCCGACGTTGATTCCATGCTGAATCAACGTCGGAATGTTGAATGTTTAAAACATCTTGAAAATTGTTGTAATTAAACGTATACGTTGTCTTAGCTAAAAAAACTATTCATCGTTTGACCTAAACACAGAATACGTGTGTACATTCAATAAGTATCCATTCAAAAAGCGTGAGTGATATACAATGTACCGTAAAACCTCGTAAAACTTTTAATTGAACTGCCTCGGAGTGTTGCTCTTAACGAATCCAAGGTAAAGTAAGGTAATCTTTGCATAAACTTCAAGAAAAATCGGCAAAATTGATCGTGGGTAAAACGCTCAAAAGAAAAGATGTCTTTTCTTTTGAGCATTTCAACAACGATCAAGTTTTGCCAATGTCAATCTAAAAAACGTCCTGGCAATAACATCACCTCAAACAACAAACCAATCTCAAGTGATAGAAAAATCTCTATACTTTTTGATAAAAACGTTTTAAACTTTACATTAGAAGCATTTAATTTGAAACAAGCCATTTGTGCTTTTGATTTATATTATAGTTTGCATATGTACATGTATCTACTAATAAATAGGTAAATACATGGACTTGTGACAGCGCTCTGATAACTTGAACGCTCTGATAATTCGAACACTTTTGCTTGGTCCTGTGAAGTTCGAGTTATCCATGTTTGACTGTATATGATATACAGTCAACAGTTTGTGCATGCAAATAAATGGCTGTGTAAAATGAGGCTTTCTTTCACTCTACCTGTTTTGGGTTAGTGCGTATCTGTATATATAGGCTAGGCACCCTCCTTTTTCTGACAGTTGGTCGGTCCTCTTAGTGCTAGCCTGAAAACTTGCCATTTGTCTTCTCACCATCTGGTGGCTGGTCCATCATAATGTTGACCAAGATGGTGCTTTTTTTACTTAGTCCTGTTGATCTAAAGAGGGAAAGTTTGCCCACCGGTTGGCTACTGCTGTGGCTGGCTGGTTAGCCATTTCTGATAACCGAACTTTATTATCATTAATTGCGCCTAATCGCTTCATGACACAACACCATGTATTATACACCTTGACCTTTGTTTCATTTTTAATACTCATTTTCTTCATTTCCATCAAATACCAAATAAAAATAAATAATTAACTTACCAACATATAATACTTCATCCGATACCTCTTTTCTACTAACCTCATGCCACCTTACTCGCATGTGTAATAAAACTCACCAAAAATTCACTGTATTTGTAATCAATCATCATTGTCTACATTTGGTTAACGCGGTCATAAAAGTACAGACCGTTAACCGATGAATCGGCTAATCAATAGGGTTTCACTTTTCTTTTGTTATGAAGCCCACACATTAGCTAGATCAATCAAACTTGGTCTCTGATAAAGACAACCTCGTTTCCAATCACGTGCAACCAATCAAAAATCTTTTTGATAAGCAATTTCTGATAAGCAAACATTTTTTTTATATATTTTTTAAAATAGAAAATCCTGTTCGTTATTGTCTTGGCATTAAAAATTTAACCGTGTTCGTTCGATGCAAAGAAAGCGTCAGAAATTTTGCGAGAGTGAGATTCCCTAAGCAACTTTATACTTATCTTGTAACAAATCTTGTTTTGAATGAGATGGATTTTACAGTAAAATTATATTAGCATCGGTTCTCGAGATATTGCATAAATACTAGCGGTGTATGAATTCTTTGAAAATCTGTTTGATTTAATTTGGGCAGAATGGCGAATTCAGCGGCAGTAAAAGAGCTAAACTAAATATCACCAAAACAGTAAAAATTTTATTAGCTGAGTCACATTGTATATAATCACTTATCACATAGCAGGTAACTCTTCTGTGTCATATAGCAGGTATCTGATGAAAGAGAATCTTATACTTCTTTTGGTTTGCTTATAAACTACAAACTATGAGTATGTCATTAATTTTTCATATCGGTCAAAATTACCAGCAACTGCAACAGCCAAAGACATTAGTGTGGACTGGTAATAGCTTGCATCCCAGCACCCAAATCAAACACTTCTAGTTTGTTTATTATGGTAGAAACTAAATGGAAAGCTTTGGTACCGGAATTATAAACTTTTTGTGTGAAAAACTCTAGCTTTTATTTAAAGTACTTTTTTCAGGGCATCTAACATGGACTTGGCAAAGCAGAGATGGATGATCTCTCATATTTAGAAGAGTTAATTCAAAAGTATAAAAGGCATGCAGAGAAGCGTTGCCATCTTTCTTGGAGATTCTACCTGCAGGTAAGTAGACTTCATGTAAACAGAGTAGTTTTAAGAATTTCATAAATTCTTTGCAGTCTAAAAAGATAAAACCATTTAGCAACTTCAAAATAGTTTCAGGTTTGTGTGGAATATTTGAGGCTTTCCTGTGATTAGCTATTAATACAAAAATTGGTTTTCAGAAAAAGATAGAAAAAGGTTAGCAGGGCTTGCTATATATGTTACAGTCAGTATGTCAGTGTGTCAAATCAGTTAATTTGTTAACTAACTAACTTTGAGTCAATTTAAAAAGTGTCTGGTTTGCTCAGTCAATTTTCAAATCTACTGAGATGTTCAGCCATTTTAAAAGGAGATTATAAGTATTTTTATTTGACAGATTACCTGAAACATTGATATGAAGGGAGACAAGTCATTTACATAGAACATCAACTATCACATAGATTCATTTTTTTATTGTTTAACTTGCTATTATTTAGTATCATATAAAATAGTTTGATAAATACAACATACGGTGAGCATCATTTGATTAAGATCTTGAAAAAAATCTGCGATTTAGCAGATGTTATTATTAACTATACCTAAACTAAATTCTTGGATAAGGGGCAAAGGGTAGCTGATCACCACAAGGTCATCTGAAAGTCATCGCTGAGAAAGCTGAAAGTCATCAGTGTTGATGCTGATTTGCTCCCTTGTTGTTGCACATTGGTTCGACTCTATACTGTCAAATATGGTTCCTTTCATAGTAAGTTTCAACTTAAGAAACAGCCAGAAGTCACATACATGTAAAGCCAGGTATGGTAAATTTGGAGGATGTGGTGGAATGGCCATGTTGTTTGTTGCGCATTATTCCTTCACAGAAAATGCAGTGTGGGCAGGTGCACTACCATGGTGGTTGAACCTGATAGCAAACCCATGATCCTGTGAGCCACAGCTTAGGTCTTGTGCACATGACTCTTTTGCTAAAACGTCTCAAAGTTTCAATATAAGCATACTGATTTATAGTAGTACCTTGTGGTAAGTATTCATGACGTATTACTCCATGATTATCGAAAAACGCTATCAGCATGGTCTTTACACCTGACTAAGACTTATTAGCCTTTTTTGGTCTTAGAAAGGCTGGAGACTCCCACTGTCTACTTTGAAATTTTGTCTATGGGTCGTAACCATACACCTAAAGTTCATCTATAGTTATTTGAAAAATATTTGGAAAGAACCTTTGAAAGAAAAGATTTATTATTCCCTAAAGCTTATTTGAAATCATTACAAGCGTGTATCCTAAGCTCCTTTTTGGTCATCAGTTAGCAAGCTTGGTACAAACTTTGCTGCAACTCTTCTCATGTTCAAATCGTCGGTTAAAACTTTTTTAATGGTTTTAAAACTAGGTCCAGTATATTCAGATATCTCTCTAATGGTTAAATGACAATATGTGACGACTAGTGAACTCACGCTGTCGATTGACGAGCATGTTCTCGCCGAGGCTGGTCTACCAGATCTCGCATCTTCTTCAGTGCAGTTTCTACCTTCACAAAAACGTATTGCCCCTCAAAAACCTTTTTTAGAGCAGCATCTCCAAAGGTAATTTTTAACATTTCAAATTTCTTAGTATTTGTTTTCTTTAATTTCACACCAAATTTAATGCAAATATGCTGTTTCAATTGATTAGACATGATGATAAATCGGTTAAAAAATCGCGCATGAAGCACCTAGCAGACCTTGACATATTGCCAGCTCAAGTGAGAACGCGTTGCCATAGCGACGTGAAATTTTGTGAGAACACTCCAGAGATCTTTTCTGGCAAATGCCGCAATGGGTATTTTATCGTGCAAATATGCATGTGGATACAACTCCATTCCGGGAACTTTTGGAGCAGTCCTTGTATGTTTTGCACACTTTTATGGGAGGTGCAATGTGAACTGCTTTAAATGCAAAAATTTTCTAACTTACTTTCAACTTGTAATAGATTTTTAAATAAATACGCATGATATCTATTGCTTGCAATTAAACTACGATGATCTTAATTCCAGCGTTGCCATTTTTTGTATGTTTAAACTTTTTTATATCATTCTACATTTGGAACAATATTTTTATTTTGTAACGTTTTTCCCCAAAGTCACAGCATAACATCACAACTAAGCCGCATAGACGGAAGAGAACAACTCCCTATAAGTGCAGCTGATGCATCAGGTGCAGTACGTCTTGTGACAAGCTTTTGTGTTGCTCGCCCGCTCGGCGGAGGAACAACTCCACAAAATCAGCAGTTTTTCAAGACAGGCTATATAAAAACTCGTTGCACTCATGAATATTTGTGCTACAGTTTTAGCGAAAGCTGGCTTTTCATGTGCAATAGAACCAGAGTTACTAGCTTTGATCCATTGTAAGCCGAGTTTAAATTACTGAAATCATGATACTAAGGAATGTGATTCTTAAAAAATTCTAAAAAATTCTGTATTATAATAAAAATAACTTATCAAATGATTCAACTACATGTATATGCTCAAGAACATGCATCATAAAGAGATCATAATAAAAACATTTGCAGAAAGAAAAATCAACATTTTCAAACAAATAGTGGCAATTTAAAACAAAAAATGTTAGCATCGTTTGCTTAGCCAGTCACGTTCTCATAGTCGCTTCTATTTGGAACCATTTTATAATCTTCTGAGTGTTCAATACATTCCACATAGTCTTTTTGACCTCAACCCTTCTTTTGAACCTAATTCGTCTTCTGCACAGCTGAGCTAGTCAATATTATTATTAACATCCAACCCACTGTTAGTAGAGCAAAACTTTTACACGATGCCATTCACTTCTAGCACTAAGAAAGAAAATCCTTGTGTAATCAAAATAGCATCATTATTTTAGCCTTAAAACACATATTAGTACAGATTCATTTATAAATACGAAAAGTTTTTTACGTACATTAAAGTATCAAACCACGCAAAAAAAATTATATTTGTTTGATAAAGTTACTAATTATTTTTATGGTGTGGCAATCAAAATTTGGAATGTTTTTATTGAAAGCTTACAACTTTTTCTTCTTTTTAAGAGTTGGAAAATGGAGTTTGATACAAAAAAGAAATTAATCAAGTTTTATTGATGCAATTGAGTCTTTGTTAATGTAGTTAAGGTAGACACCGCCACAAGACGATGCCACAAAAGTGCCACTTATCGCTGTTATGGTTTAATTAAGATTAAGTCTAAATATAGGTGACTTTCAAATAGGAGGGAAGTTCAAATACAAGTGGCACTCAAATAGAAGTGGCATTAATTAAAGGTTTTACAGTATATGAAGATTATCTACAGATAAACATATGTTAGTATAAAATATCTGAACTAAATATTGGAATTCTAAGATTCTTGGATGAGTGGCTAAGGGTAACTGTTTTCACGGTTACTGATGTGCAAACTTTAATGAGGCCGCTTGCTGCATTTATTATTTCTACACAGCAATGTCTTGTAAAATAGAGACTCGAACCGTGCACTTAGCACCCAAGCTAGGTTGTTCTCGCAACTAGATTTTTCTTATCACACAGTGTATTTTACCCGTTCAGTGACATATTAATTGAAACTCTGCAAACTCTATTAACTCTATGAAACACTATGTTATTTTTGTGTTTTCAGGAACTTCCATTTTCCATTTTTGTAAGGTTCCATTTCTAAATCGATAAAGGTCATTACTTGTCATGCGCACAATTGTATTATCTTGAGTAGGAATAGCCTCTTCATTCTCTCTTTGTTCGGTCAGACAAAGACAGTATCTCATTCTTTCAATTGAACCAGGATCGAAATATACCAATCAAAGTAATCAAAGTTCTGATAAATAGCTTTTTGTGAACTGTAGCCTTTTCAATACACGCACGCACGCACGCACACTTTTATTATGCACAAACTGTTATCATTACTTCGAAATATATTAAGGACTTTTATTTCGTTTTCTCATTTTGTATTAATTGTATGATTAACAAATCATTTTTTATTGTAATCATAATAAAAAATACTTAATTTGTCTATTACTTTCAAATTATTACGCATTTGCATTTAAACACTTTTCTGTTTGCTTTATTTTGTTTCCTAATTTATTTGACTTGCACAATACATTTTTCTCATTACATGAAGTTTGAAAGGTACTTGTTTGACAAATTGTTTGACAAACAAATGTTTGGTATCTACTGTACATTAAAAGAGGCAGCCATCTATGTACATTAGAAGAGGCAGCCATCTATGTACATTAGAAGAAGCAGCCATCTACTGTACATTAGAAGAGGCAGCCATCTATGTACATTAAAAGAGGCAGCCATCTATGTGCATTAGAAGAGGCAGCCATCTATGTACATTAGAAGAGGCAGCCATCTATGTACATTAGAAGAGGCAGCCATGTATGTACATTAGAAGAGGCAGCCATCTATGTACATTAGAAGAGGCAGCCATCTATGTACATTAGAAGAAGCAGCCATCTATGTACATTAGAAGAGGCAGCCATCTATGTACATTAGAAGAGGCAGCCATCTATGTACATTAGAAGAGGCAGCCATATATGTACATTAGAAGAGGCAGCCATCTATGTACATTAGAAGAGGCAGCCATCTATGTACATTAGAAGAGGCAGCCATCTATGTACATTAGAAGAGGCAGCCATCTATGTACATTAGAAGAGGCAGCCATCTATGTACATTAGAAGAGGCAGCCATCTATGTACATTAGAAGAGGCAGCCATCTATGTACATTAGAAGAGGCAGCCATCTATGTACATTAGAAGAGGCAGCCATCTATGTACATTAGAAGAGGCAGCCATCTATGTACATTAGAAGAGGCAGCCATCTATGTACATTAGAAGAGGCAGCTATATATGTACATTAGAAGAGGCAGCCATCTATGTACGTTAGAAGAGGCAGCCATATATGTACATTAGAAGAGGCAGCCATATATGTACATTAGAAGAGGCAGCCATCTATGTACATTAGAAGAGGCAGCCATCTATGTACATTAGAAGAGGCAGCTATATATGTACATTAGAAGAGGCAGCCATCTATGTACATTAGAAGAGGCAGCCATCTATGTACATTAGAATAGGCAGCCATCTATGTACATTAGAAGAGGCAGCCATCTATGTACATTAGAAGAGACAGCCATCTATGTACATTAGAAGAGGCAGCCATCTATGTACATTAGAAGAGACAGCCATCTATGTGCATTAGAAGAGGCAGCCATCTATGTACATTAGAAGAGGCAGCCATCTATGTGCATTAGAAGAGGCAGCCATCTATGTACATTAGAAGAGGCAGCCATATATGTACATTAGAAGAGGCAGCCATCTATGTACATTAGAAGAGGCAGCCATCTATGTACATTAGAAGAGGCAGCCATCTATGTACATTAGAAGAGGCAGCCATCTATGTACATTAGAAGAGTCAGCCATCTACTGTACATTAGAAGAGACAGCCATCTATGTACATTAGAAGAGGCAGCCATCTATGTACATTAGAAGAGGCAGCCATCTATGTACATTAGAAGAGGCAGCCATCTATGTATATTAGAAGAGGCAGCCATATATGTACATTAGAAGAGGCAGCCATCTATGTACATTAGAAGAGACAGCCATCTATGTACATTAGAAGAGGCAGCCATTTATGTACATTAGAAGAGGCAGCTATCTATGTACATTAGAAGAGGCAGCCATCTATGTACATTAGAAGAGGCAGCTATCTATGTACATTAGAAGAGGCAGCCATCTATGTACATTAGAAGAGACAGCCATCTATGTACATTAGAAGAGGCAGCCATCTATGTACATTAGAAGAGGCAGCTATCTATGTACATTAGAAGAGGCAGCCATCTATGTACATTAGAAGAGGCAGCCATCTATGTACATTAGAAGAGGCAGCCATCTATGTGCATTAGAAGAGGCAGCCATCTATGTACATTAGAAGAGGCAGCTATATATGTACATTAGAAGAGGCAGCCATCTATGTACATTAGAAGAGGCAGCCATCTATGTACATTAGAAGAGGCAGCCATCTATGTACATTAGAAGAGACAGCCATCTACGTACATTAGAAGAGGCAGCTATATATGTACATTAGAAGAGGCAGCCATCTATGTACATTAGAAGAGGCAGCCATCTATGTACATTAGAAGAGGCAGCCATCTATGTACATTAGAAGAGGCAGCCATCTATGTACATTAGAAGAGGCAGCCATCTATGTACATTAGAAGAGGCAGCCATCTATGTACATTAGAAGAGGCAGCCATCTATGTACATTAGAAGAGGCAGCCATCTATGTACATTAGAAGAGGCAGCCATCTATGTACATTAGAAGAGGCAGCCATCTATGTACATTAGAAGAGGCAGCCATCTATGTACATTAGAAGAGGCAGCTATATATGTACATTAGAAGAGGCAGCCATCTATGTACATTAGAAGAGGCAGCCATCTATGTACATTAGAAGAGGCAGCCATCTATGTACATTAGAAGAGGCAGCCATCTATGTACATTAGAAGAGGCAGCCATCTATGTACATTAGAAGAGGCAGCCATCTATGTACATTAGAAGAGGCAGCCATCTATGTACATTAGAAGAGGCAGCCATCTATGTACATTAGAAGAGGCAGCCATCTATGTACATTAGAAGAGGCAGCCATCTATGTACATTAGAAGAGGCAGCCATCTATGTACATTAGAAGAGGCAGCCATCTATGTACATTAGAAGAGGCAGCCATCTACAATTTCATTTGAAGTTAGTATTGATTAATAGGCAAACTCAATTTAAAAACTAGTTCATTATATAAATACAAATAATTGATCTGTAATATTGTCGAGGACCGGGACTTACATGTATATCAATTACTGCACTTATAAATATATCCTCACTAGCACTTACCCGAACCTCCCGAACTTCCTTTATGTTATGTAATCGCATTCTTGAACTGCCCTTTTTATTATATAATCATATTCCTGAACTGCCCTTTTTGTTATATAACCATACGTTTATCTTGTACTAATCTGATTATATCTTGTACATCCTTTGTTCTATAAATAGATTGATAGGCGGAGCTAGACCATAGGCGCTGGCTATATAAGCCAGCGCAGTAAGTAGGCAAGGTGTGCTTGATACCACTCATACTTGTGAACACTTGTGTTGAAGATATCATTAATAAAACTATTACATACTCGTACGAACTGGTTCTATTGACACCTGCCTGGTTGGCTCACCGACTGTACAAGCAGGCTCATTGTAACCATCAGACGGAACTGCCAGGGTGACTCTAGAAGGCTAGAGGGCGATCCACGACTTTGTCTAGACTCGATCGGGTGTGCCATGGCACAAGAGATCCAGTTCCAAGACCAGCCACTAGCGGATCCGGACTAGCCTGAGATAGAGATCCAGAAGGCAGGCCGGGGGTTTGGTTTTGGAGCAGGCCTGACTACTAGGTTCTTGTCTTGGACTGACTTGACCGCCACGGGCAAGTCAATCAGGCCTCAGACAAGGCCGGCCAGTAGCTCAGGTTGCGTCTCCCTTGTTAGGAAGTAAAGCTGACTCAGCTACCGGAGTCAGATCCTTTACACTGGTGGCAGCAGTGGGATATGCTGAACCCACAACAGGACAACTAACGGGGACTAAAGACGACGCAGGTATGGCCAGACGGACTCGCAGCGCAGAACGACCGGAAGCTCTCCGAATGGAGGGACTAGGAGGTCTAGAGCGACTGACAGGCGTCTTGGAAAGGCTGCTCATCAACCAGGGAACACAGGAACCCCCTGCACCCAGAGAAACATTCAGAGCCCCAGAATATGACGGGAATAGCAATGTAGAGGCCTTCATCAGACAGTTCAACAACGTAGCCGTTGCAAATGACTGGGGGCCAGGGTCCGCGCTGCTACACATCCGAGAGAGACTGCGAGGGCAGGCTAAGGATTGTGGACACGGGCAGACCATACACGCCGTATTTAACAACCTCCGGGCCAGGTTTGGACTGATGCCCAAAGAAGCCAGAGCCAAACTGCAGGGCCTGAAGAAGGACCAGCACGCCACACTATTCGAGCACGCCACCCAAATAGAGAAGCTGACCAACATCGCGTTTGGGGAAATGTCGGATCGCCTGAAAGAAGAGATGGACGTGTACACGTTCTGTGGTTCGCTGAGTAATGTTTATTTACAGAGACATCTGCTAGCGGTGCCTACCCCTACGTTAGAGGCAGCCGTGAGAGCAGGGAACGAGTATTTGCAGGTTCGACCTAGTATAGCGTCTCACCAAGCCCAACCCTTCAGGTCGGACGTCAGGGCAGTCCAGCCGGATGAGACAGGGCAGGGCGAAGGAGAACGGGCCTTCGAAGAGCCGGCTGTGGTGGCCAGGACCACACCGAATACCCTTGAACTGTTGTTGACCTCGGTAACAGACCTAGCCAAAGAAGTGGCCAAGTTAAAGTTGTACATCCATCGACCGCAGCCTATTCCAGAAAGCGGGGCCAAGAAAAAGGAAATGGCTAGATGCTGGGGGTGCAATCAGGAAGGCCACCGGAGGAGAAGTTGTTTGCGGAGGCAAGCAAAGCAGGGGACGCCCTACAAGCAGGACCAGGGAAACGCCTACGGCCCGCAGCAGTAGGTCTACCTGCTGGCTGCAATAGGGCACCTGGACACGAAAAACGCAGACAACTTGCAAAAACAAGTCGAAGGGAATCTGGGGTTGACCCGAAGGTTGGCAACATCCGGCTAGAACGGCTGCACCGGCCGAGAGGCCCCCAGCAGAGACGATTCCCAACTACAACCCATACCAAAGTCTATGGGATCTGGACGAGAGGGAGGAGGAATGCGAGGCGAGCCCCCGGGACTCGCCACAGGCGGCCAAACAGGCGCAGCGGCAGTACCTCCACCAGATCCAGAGACAGGGCGAGAGACGAAGAGTTTTTTTTCTGTAATTTGTGGTACCAAAAAGTCCAAACTAATTGTTTCTAAAGCAGCCACCACATTTGGCTATACTACATAATTTTAATTACACCTGCATTTGAAATAATTAAAGAACCTTCTACAAAAAGAGAGAGTTAATTTGAATAATAATAGTATGGTAACTGAATACAATAAATCTCAATACACTAGTTTCAGTTTTTATTTGAATATGTCAAACTTCGATGACGTCCACTGTTACATTTCCTTCTGCCTTGAAACATTTACATGTAGATTTGTTTGACTTGCACTGTTTGCTCCTTTGGCATCAGTGAAAAATATGTTAAAAGCCTAAATATACTGTACTTAGTTTAGTGGTTTTAGTATACCATAATTCGGTGATATAAACCTATAGCCAAGAACTTAATTTCCATGAGACCTACCTGACTTTTAGAACCACACTACTTTGACGCAATTTGTTTTATAACTGCGCACTTGTGTTTCTTTTGACATTTAATGCATAAAAATCTGAACAGGTCCAGTGTGAAGCATGTGATGTTGTTGTAAGCCTTTGTAGCTTTGGTTATCTTGCTGCAGCTGTCATGTCCAGTTGAAACATTTGTACTTTTGATGATGTCAAACATATCTTCAATGTAAGGGAATCTTTGATTTGAATACTTTCTTTCAAGCAATGCTTGAATCCCTGAACAAAAACACTCAAGTATCTGGCTCAGGTATTTAAGATTAACCTCTATTTAACTGCAAATAACCTTCATATCTCTAATAAAATATTACACATCAGTTATGTACTTACTAAAAATATATTTTTGGAGTACGAAAGGGTAAAGGGTTATACAAATATACAAATGCATTTATTTGATAGCTGAGGCTCCAGACGATGTAAATGACTTGTAATTCATGTCAAATTTTTAGGCAATCTGTCAAATAAATAAACTGATTTTTAATTAATTTTTAAAAAGCTGGAAAATTTTAGTCTTTTCATAAATTGACTGATTTTACGCATTGACTGTAGCATATATAAGGCGGGAATGAGTGTTTGGAGAGAAGTTTGATTTGAGAGTAGCCTCTCGAAATATTGCCGGAAGCAGTGAAATGACACTATTGAGGGTATTATTTCATTGTTGGCAGCTTTGCAGCCCACTAAATACAATGTGAACCCAGTCATGAACTTACAAAAGCTCATCTCTTTTATCAAGGGTCACGTGGGTGATGACACCGTGCCTTTTTTATTTGCTGTCAAATAACCTTCAGCGAGTAGTGGTCTAGATAGACAGAGACAGTTGTGTAGCAGCGACGGCTGCTGAGTGATTATTGGCTTGTTCACAGATCTGGCTGTAGAGCCGGCCATGAGGTTGGTTGTAGCTATTGTGCTACAAGCGTGTAATACCGTGGTGGTAAAGGCTCTTGGCAACATAGAGGATGGTGTGCCATTCTTGCAGCTTGGTGATGCGTAACCGCTTCTGTAGCTTTGCTGACAGTTGCAGTTGTTCTTTCAAAGAAGCGTAAATTTATTTTTGTGAAAGTTGTGATTTGAACGAAACAATAAAACAAAGACATTTGAACTCATTCAGTGTGGCTCTAATACAGACAACTAAATAAATAGACAGTAGTGTTTACATGTTAGTATTCCTTCTGATGTAGCAGACAGTTTTTGTCATCAGTCCATCACTTTCAGCTAAAATAGTCAAACAGGTTCACTTTCCTTTGTACTATGTTAGATTAGTTAACAACTATGGTCATGTAACCAACTATATGTTTACACTTCTGTAGGGTTTTCAATTAAACTGTTGTAGCTGTTGGCCGTTTCACACAAGTTTTAAACTACCAATAGTTGAAAATGTGTATATTAACTGTTATATTACTGTTTTTGTTTAATCAAAACATTGTTTCTAAGCATTGGTTTCCTTTTTTCATTTACGATGGTATACACTTGATGGCTAGTATCTGCATTCAAACTTTTGGTTGATAAAATGTTTATATTAACCAGGCTCATGGACTAGCAAACTGTTGTGCCACAAAAGACCCAACAGAGGAAAGAAAGCGCCTTGTTTATGAGATTGAGAAGAGTTGGTACAAAGGTAACCATCCACTTAGTTTTGAAGAGCATCAGAAAGAAACTCAGGAAGCCATAAAAAGTTTAGAACATTACAGGAAAAAAACTAGAAAAAAATTTGAGATTCTGAAACTGCAGGCTAAAAGATTGAAAGATGTCACTAATAGTAAAAAGAACCTACAAGCTGCCGAAGTGTTCAGCGAAAAGATATTCAAAGCTAGCAAAGAATGCTGTGATGGACTGATAGCTGAAACTAGGAAAATTCTAGAAGCATCTGTCCGAAGACTGCATTCTATTGGATTGGAAGCTCCTTGCAAGTTTGTAGTGATTGGGCTTGGATCCATTGGAAAAGGTGAAGCAACTCCTTACTCTGACTTAGAATATGCATTTATCGTAGAGAAATCATCGGTCTATTTTGAAAAACTAGCTGTTGAGAGCTACTTTCGTATTGGAAACCTTGGTGAAACTCCTCTAAAAACTTTTGATATTGAAGAGTTAGAAAACCCCCAGCATAGCTCACTGTTTTCTAGTAACCAAACAGTTGGTGTCAGAATCGATGGAATAACCAAGAACTCTGGAAACATTCCTACAGGAAACGGTAAGAAAAGACATGAGAGTTTAACATTTACAGTAGAAGAGTTGATGAAGCGATATAAACAAGCAGCGGAGGCACCCTTTGATGGATTCTGTGGAGACAAGTCAGATATGCTCTCATCTACTGTTTCAATATACACAAATGAAAACCTACCACCCCACTCATCACAGCTTTATTCAGACTTTCTTACAAAAAGGAGTAAGTTTGAAAAGAGAAACAATGCTTCAATAAATAAAAAGCGAATGCAATCATTTAAAGAAGATATTGAAAAGTTCGTTTTCCTTCCAGAGTTTGGTGAATTTCAGCCACCCAAAAACCTTAATGTCAAAATTAAGACTGATATTTTCAGGTTCCCAACTCTTTTAGCAAACAATTTTAAAATTTGCTTGAAGCTAAGATTTGCATACCCATGGGACACTTTCTCTCATTTCAAAGAAAAAGAAAAACATTATTTGTGCCCGACCGGCTGGCAATGTTTACAGATTATACTGGCGCTCTCCATCTACATTCGAACGTCTGCATACCTCACAGAAAAGACCCAAGCAGAAGAAATACAAGTTACAGTTGATTTAGTTCCATTGCCAAAGTACCGTGTATCTAGTCATTTATTTGTATTACTTGGTTGCCTACTTTTGCCAATTAAACGAGCCATCAAAAGCTACTTTGAAAAATTACCAACAAGAAGAGACATATCGATGCTTTTGAAAGACCTTCATGCACCTACAAAGGAAACTACTATGCACTTCATAACAAAAGCAGAAGTATTATACTTTTCAGGCCGCTATAAAGATGCTAAGGAACAGCTCAGCATGGACATAGAACTGTCAGTAGATGATGCTTGCCCAAACCTTGTTCTTCAATCTTTAAAAAGGAGGGCAGGACCAGAAGTAGAAGACCAGAAGAAAGACTTAAAAACAAGAGGACCAAAAAGCAACAAACGTACTAAAATCCTTGCATACCTCCTCTATTACACAGAAAACTATGAGAGAGCACTAGAATATTTCAAAAAGCTGATCAGAGTATCACCAAATAGTTACCTTTGGTACCTTCTCTCTGCTCACTGCCATCAAGAGATGGGTGACTACATCACTGCTAAAAATCGCCTAAAATGTTTTGACAAAGTATTTTATAAAGAAGAGGTGAGTGATTTATGAAAGAAATCCGTTATTTTTCCAACAATACGAACTTGAGTACTGCATAAGAAAGTGATGCATGCATCGCCCCTGTTTAAGTTATAAAATCTATGTAGGCATAGAGTTCAAAATCTTATGTCAATGCCAAAATATTTTTTTTACTGTCACGTTTTGAATAAAGTAAGATAGAATATTTATTCCCAATTAAAACAATTAGAAAGAAACAACACTGTAATAATATAATCAGAAAACTTAGCATGGTTTGGTATCAATAGGTTCAATAATAAATAAATTAGTAAAATAATTAATTAGCTATCCAACTACAAGAGTGCCTGTAGGTGTCATTGGATAACTTAGCTTTATATATTTAAATATTTCCAGAGTTATATTATTGGCTACCAACTAAAGATGCTTAAAAAACTCTAACAACCTAACCCTCTAGTAAAATTAACCATTGCTGTCATGATAGAGATACTTAATAAATTTATTATACTAATGGTTATTTACAGGCAAACCACGTAAACCAGAAACGAACCAGAAACCAAAAAAGAACCAGAAACCAGAAACGAACCAGAAACCAGAAAAGAAGCCACAAACGAAATATTTCCACTCAAGGAAACGCGGAGATTGATAAAGAAAAGCATGAAAACCACAGAGATATTTATGTGTTGAACATTAATGTAGGATGCTTATATGATTCTTTGGATCAACATGAAGAAGCTCTTGGCTACTTTGAAAAAGCTTTGAAGGGGATGATCTGTCTGTACAATAACATTCAAAATACGGAGCTAGACCACTACTCTGTTAATGATAAAGATGGTGAAGCTATCAGACACTTGTATAAGATTGATACGTGTAACCATATTGATATTGCACACTGCTACAATCACATTGGTAACTCTCATCGGTGTTTGGGCAACCGTGACGAATCATTGAATTACCATCAGCGATCATTAGAAATGATGAAAGCAATCGATGAGAAATCAAATGGTTTTCATATTGCCAAATGCTATCATTACATAGGTCATGCATATGAATTCTTTGGATCTTATCAGAAATCCCAAAATAATCTTGAAAGGTCTTTAAACATGCTGAAAGACATCTGTAGAAAAAAGTTCCCTTCTTGTGTAGAAACCAGACTGCTAGCCACTTGCTACAAGACCATAGGTAATGTTAATCAATCTGTTGGCAAGTTCAAGGACTCATTGGAATGCTATAAGACGTCATTATCCAAATTGAATGACATTGGAGAAAATAGAGATTGTCTTCAAACTGCCATCTGCTACAATAACATGGGTAACGTGTACCATTCTCTGGGGAATTATAGCGAATCACAGAAATGCTTCGAGATGTCATTAGCGAGGATGGAAAAATCATATGGAAAGGGAAACAATCTTATTAATGCTGCCAACTGCTACCACAACATTGCAATTCCATACCAATCTATGGGTCACTCTAGGCAAGCATTGGAAAATCTAGAAAAAGCATCAACGATGTATAAACAGTCATATGGAGAAAACACTAATCACCCTTTTGTGGCTAACTGTTACAATGGCATGGCCAATGCACACCATTCTTTGGGTGATTCTGGTCAATCACTGGAGTCTCAAAATAAATCATTAGCCAAGATCAATGCTACATTTAAAAAAGAGTCCTCACAGATTCATCGGGCTGGCTGCTACAATAACATTGGTAATGCAAACATGTTTTTCGGTGACTATAGCAAATCATTGGAATACCTAGATGAGTCATTAAAAATGATGAAAGAGAAATATAAAGTAATTCATCCTGATATTGCTGGGGGCTACCTCAACATGGCCAATGTTTGCCAATCTTTTGGTAATTTTAGCAAATCATTATTGTATCAAAATAAGGCATTAGACATGATGGAAGCTATATATGCACAAGATTTAAATCATCCTCATATCGCCGGCTGCTACAACAACATGGCTATTTCGCACCAATCTTTGGGAGACTCTAGCAAGTCTTTGGAATATCTAGAAAAGTCATTGTCAATAATGAAAGATAAATACGGTGAAGAATCTAAACATCCTCAAATTGCTGGCTGCTACAGTAACATGGCCAATGCATATTGGTCACTGGGTGAGGCAAGACAATCATTGAAATACCGAAAGAGGTCATCAGACATGATCAAAGCTATAAATAGAGAAAACTTAAGTCATCTAGATGATGACACCATCTACCATTCTTTGATTGCATACCAGTGTGTGAGATGTACTAGTGTATTACTGCAGTTCTATATGAAACCAGAAAGACTACCCCGTTTTGGTCAACTTACTCTACCGCTGTGAAATTATATGAAGTTATCTTGCTGTTAACTAGCTTCAAAATGTTACAATCCTCGAACTGTTGGCTGCTACAGTAACACAACCAATGCATATCAGTCACTGGGTAAGACAAGTGAATCACAAAAAACCCGAGATATATCATCAGACATGGTAAAAACTATATATTCAGACAAAAATCAATTCATCTTTGCATTGGCAATTATTCTTTGACTGCATGCCAATGCAGTCGCCATGCAATGCCTTTCTCTATTCTGAACTATGATTTATTTACGTGAACATGTATATTTATTCATATCTTATATTTCCTTTTCGTGACTTTTACGTAGTAAATTATATGTATGGTTGAAACAATATTAAACGTAGGTAATACACCCCACACTGTATGACAGAGTTTATGATATTTATCTCAGCTTTCCAGTATGCCAGTCTGAAATGCCAAAAAAGCCCAAATAAAAGCTACATGTATGTGCACAAGTATGCAGAAATACTGGTGAACGGTTCATTAGGTCAGGTGTTATTGTTCCCGCTGATTCGCCAAATTTAAAGAGTTCAAACCCTCTACTCTGTAATCCTTTTGTTTCATTGTCTGACCTTGTCTTTGTACGGATGAACCCGGCTCCTATTATAGTAAAGATTCCTTGTAAGGAAAACTATATAGTAAAAGTACCATTTGAAAATAAGAAAAATTGCTGCAAAATATGCTGTTTCTTTATGCATGAAAGGTAGCCAATTCAAAGATATTATATTTCTTAGTGATTATATCATCACATGTAAAACTGCTATAAAACTACTGATGTCTTAAGGTAAAACGAAGCTTTTTTGAAAACAAGAGTTTTCGTTTTTTTTTTGGGAAATTATATTTTAGTTACTTTTAGAGAAGGTCACTTATTTGTACCAAGTAATAAAAAGTAAGAGCTAGAAAAAGTTTGTCAAATGATGAGCTAGCGGAACCAAACACATTAGTGTTATGGTGGAGTGTTGGGGGTTCTCAATTGAGACCAAATATATATTTTGTTAGTTTTTGTGTCAACCCTGTTGAGTAAAGAGTCTATGAGTACAAATGTGAAGGTCACTCATTGTCTGGCTTTGCTGCCTGTTAAGTCAGACTACACAACATATGTGTAAGTATACAGGACATTATATGGCTATAAACTATAACAATTTATTAACACTATTAATATTTCACTAGTTACAATTTTACAATTATGATATTTCAAAAAACTTCATAACCTCACATCTAGATAAACACACATCTACAAGAACTAAAATTTACATGTAACCTGTTTGTCTAGTAAAAAGCTCTTTTAATTTAATGATCATATGGTCAACTCTTTGTTATACTGCTTTTTCCGCCGACCTAGATTGTTTAATTTTAACCACATCTTAAAAATTAAAAAAAATTTGATTTGCTTCAAATTTATCCAAAAAAAAGAATTTTGGTTATAAAATTAAATAGAAAAGATTGATGGTCATTTCCTTGTTAATGTAATATCATTGGCAAAGATATAGCCAAAGTCAGTGTATTGACAGCATGTGTGTGTGAGTGCGTGCATGTGTGTGCGTGTGTAGTTGTGTGCACACATGATTGAGCGCTTACATATGCGTGTGTGCATGTGTGTGTGTGCATGTGCGTGTGTGCATCTATCTGTGTGCGTATGCATCTGTATGTGTGCATGTGTGTGCGCATTTTTGTGAATGCATGTGTGCATGTGTGTGCGCGTTTGTGCGTGTGTGTTTGTGCATGCGTGTTTGCTTGGGTGTGGTCATGCATGCATACGTGCATGTGTGTGCACGCATGTGTGCATGTGTGTGCATGTGTATTGTGTGTGGTTGTTTGCTTGTGTATGTGTGTGTGCACATAATTACGCACAAAATTGTGTGCATACTAGTGTGTGTGCGCGTTTGCACGTGTGCCCTTGTGGTTTTTCTCTTTTTATGAAAGAAAACCATTTTTTTAAAGAGTTATATGAAATTTGTCATTCCTTCAAAGAGAGGATTGACAAACAATCTTTAGGCAAAAAAATCAAGGAGGATGCAAAATGAGTTAGTGATGAAACGATCTCTAACTAAATTACCTGTTTAATGGAAGTTATGGCTGCATTTCTTGTACTCAACAGTTGCAAGCAGTTGCATCACAGTATTCAATAACAAATAAATTATGAAGCTTCAAACTTAGAAGAGTAAGTTCATTACAAACCAATTTACCAACCCTAAACTTGGACACGCTTCGTAACCAACTATTTTGGTATAGAAGATGTGGTTGCGTCAAAATATTCAATTTAATGAAATTAAAACCCATAAAAGGCTAAAACATCAGCTACAATTTGATGCCATTTTTGTCTTTGTAGATCAACCCTGTCCAGAGATATATGCGTTTGAATGAGGCCCTCTTTTAAAAAGCTCACGTTCAAGCAGGTGCCTCTTTCGTGACGTCACAAGCAAGATATCTGAAACGAAACCACGAGTGATAAATATGAGGTCGCTTCGTTAGCCAATCATGAGCGCGAAACTTTTATATAGGCCGTAATAAATTTTATCACTCGTAAAACGCGTTGTCTGTGATCTCGAAGAATCTCATCATTAGAGAATTCTCATCCGTTACTGATTTAACGCGTTTCAACAATTACTAAGTTATACATAGTTTTGTATAGCGACTGCGACTCAGAGTTATCTGAGCAACTTTTAGTAAAAGATTGGAGTAGACAGCCTATGGTCAAGCTGACAGGCGTCAGCAGCGTTTTGCTGCAGAGGAAGACAGAATGGAGGTAAATTAACTTAGAGTCTTCTATACTTAAGTAAATGTAATATTTTGATAGTCATAAATACATATACTAATTAATAAAATGATAATTCTTTGCTATCTCCAATCATCGTTTCATAGCTTATCTGCCGTTTTACCTAGCTTTAATATTTTTTTCGAATTTTCTTTGGTAAATTAGAGTCATGATTACCAATTATTTTCACTTGTAGGAAGTGGGTAAAATCGATTGATCATTGCAAATCTTTAATTTCCAGAACCAAAGCTTCGAATCGTTGGCTTGGCTTGCTTGGGCCTTTATTAAATGTTTATTCTTTTTTAAGATTGCACTCGCAATCTATTTAACTCCCAATTTGGAAGCTGTCAATAGATACTCTTTAGAATGACATATCTATGAATGACATATATTTATTGCATTTGTTTTACTGATTACAGAATGTTTATGTCGTCCCACCAGCCGAAGAAGCTTTGTCAGTGTGGAAACTGCCATAAAGGGGAAAGAGAGACTTGAATGTGTGCTGCATAAGCCATGCTGTTTTGTTTGAGTTTGTTGAAGTAGATGAATTTGTCTTATTGTATCAGCTAATACTATCTGAGTGGCCACGACTTGATGAATATTTTTAATAAAAGCTTTATGCCGAGATGAAAATATTTTTGCTTGTAAAAATTATATAATAAAATAATATTGTTGAAGATAATGCAAAATATGATTTGCAGAATATTGTAGTGAATTGGATATGGTATATGGATGTCCGCAGAACTGGAGAATGTGAGTTCAGATCTAGTTTGCAGCAGACTTCTCATCCTTAAAACTCTATCCCTGTCTATATTCTTTTCAAAGACGTGGCTTGCTTATTTCACTTCGGTAGTATTCGGTAAGAATGCTACTAGTAAGAAGCTAGTACGTAGACGGTGTAGGCAATGATATACAGCCCCGCCCCAAGGATAGGCGACAGGCATAATGTGGGCGGGGCTTATGGGAGGCTGCAGAACTGTGCTGATACAAAGACCGCGTTCTACATAGTGACTTGACAGAATTACCGTAGACCAGTAGAATTGGTAGTCGGTACCCAAATGTTTACACAACATTTGGAGAAAGTGAGTAGAACAAATTTTCAATTTTCGTTATTTGAGGCCTTTGAAACATTCATAATAATGCATCTGTATCAGGATTTAAAATTTTATTCTAGCCAACATGAGCAAATACAAATTAATATATATGCCAATAGAGCCGCGTAAGACTAGACTTTTATCGCAAATAGCCGATGTGAATACGAGAGATAGAGACAGGTTGCCAAACGCGTGACATCATTTTGGGCAAGTCTGGGCACGTTTTTGTGGCCTGAGCGTTTTTACGGCGATCAGATTTTTTCGGTTTTAATCTTCAAATATCTTGACAATGCGATCGCGTAACACAACAAACAACATATCAACTGATAGAGAAAAAATGCTTTCTTTTAAGATCAACTTAAATTTGACGCAACCACATATTTAACTAGTTTTACTACAAACCTCTTGGTTTGGCAACAAAAGCAGAGAGCTCTCACAAAAAGTATTCATTTGTACAAAAATACCAATAGTGAAACGTTTGGGTTACTTTGCTGGTTTGTTCTCTGTAAAGATTCCAACACAAAAAGATTCTTTCATTTTTTTGGTGAGACACATGGAACTTTTGAAGTATTTAATTATTATTATAGGATTAAAATCACAGTAGCTTGCAAAGCTGAAACATTGCAAACAATGGAAACTACACTACCTTGCTAAGCTGAAATGTCGTACATAATGAAATATACAGTTACTGGTAAATTGAAACATTGCAAACAATGATATTGTAAATGCAGTACCTTAAACTGTTGAACGATCGTAACCAACTCATAATAGATATTCAATGACTACTGCATATTGATCAAAAATTTTTCTTCTCATTTTGCATGTTCAATTAATCTCACGGATGCCGTATGTTGCATTTGTGCCTCAGCTTAGGATATGTTTCACTAAAGTTAATTTTGATCTAATTGTCATGAGCTATTATCCTCCGCTGATTAGAAATCAGTTATAAATGATTTTAAGGAGTAGAGCAGCAAACAGAATTGTCAAAACCTTGGCAGCCCTCATTAACAAACTTTATTCTCTTTCGCTGTACTGGCTACATGTTTCTGTTCATTATTTTCTAAACAAACTTCTTGCATTATCATTTTAACCCATTCACAGCTTTCGCAAAAACTTTAAAAAAACTCATGGACTATATATTGTCTCAATAGAGTGGTGGCACCGCAAACTTGGCAGTTACTTCGGTTTTTTGCGGTATGTTGAAATCTTTGTATGTGACCAAGAAGTAATAGTGTAATGGCTTGTTCTTGTCGCTCCAAGAAAGATCTCATTTGGTACAAAGCACTATTAGGCTATAAAGTGCAACAACAGAAATCTTTGTGGTTGAAATAAATCACACATTGTTGCTGGGTAAAGAAGAGATTTATGTCACCAACTTTGAAGGGTGCAGAGTGAATCATACATATATTTTATCATACTTTTAAATGTATATGTTCTTACATTTTCAAAATACAGACGGAACCATGAAGCTATGAAATCAGAAACGTTGTAAAATGCCACTACTAACTTCACCTTGGCCATAGACGTTCTGTGAAGCACATGTGAAACTGCGCCAAAGACAATTGTGTCCATAGTTTTTCCATTATAACTCCTTAGCATAAACTAGTGTAATGATCACCAAAGATCCTTCACTGCTTCACATAAAACCAGCCGCTTGTTCAATTATAAATAAATATGTAGTATGCAAGTTCACTCTTTCTCTCTCCCTCTCTCTCTCTCTCTCT